>NC_134398.1:6155553-6455553 GCF_050003625.1 Haematobia irritans
ATACATTGTAATCTAGTAAATTTAAAAGTTCATCTAAATTCCGATACTTACCCATATGATGATCTTAATCTCAAATTTGATGATAATAGATATGCTATTCTATATGAAATGTACGCCAAATTTCAACACAGCTTTTATATGAAAGAACCACAACCATTACTAACAAGCGCTGAATTTAAGAACACCCCCATGGCAGTCATCGATGTTAGCCACCAAAATGAAATGGTCAAACAAGGTCCCATAGATGTCAGAATTGAACTCGAAACCAGTAAACCCATTCCTGCAAACACCATAGCATATTGTTTAATAATTCACGATCGCTATATTGAATATACACCATTGACGGGAAATGTGCGAAAAATTATTTAATTTTTTTTTCAATGAACCATACATACCTTTATATCCATAATCAATTTTAAAATAAATAAAAATAAAACAAAAATGTATACATCAATTTTTTCATTTTATTTATTACATTTTTTTTTCTATATAAATAACAATTCTTAATGTTAAATTTTTTAAATACATACAATACATAATAAATAGTTTAGTGTATTTACATTAAAATTATATCCATTAGATCATTAAAATCCATATCAAAATCAGATGTATATTGTTGAACTAAATTTTCTAAAGAGGAATCAGTTTCGATTGCACCTAAATCTAAATCTAGACCATTGCCATCTATATCAACTAGCATATTTTCCATACTTGATTCAATTTCATGGTGACCCCACGCGAAAGTATTAATTCCATCTTCCTTGATCATACGCTTTGTATCCAACGGACTTAATACAACTTTTTTCAAGGCATTCGTATAGATGTTGTGTAGCTTACACCTAAAAGTGAGCATTGTATCACAAACTTTTTCTTTAGTAAATAGACAATTCCTATAGTCATCAATTTTATAGTTGTCCATTACACTTTTTTTCACACCTTTAGCCTTTTTAATTTCATAACCATCCTCAACAGTATATGAATACATTTTTGGACCTAAACCGACAAACTCTGTCATAATCTTACCACAGTTTTCATCCTTCATTAATCCAATTTCCTTTTTATTTACAAGAGGAAAATTGAAAGGATTATCTTCGGAATACTCAGATGTATCAAAATGTGTAGTAAGATGAGGTCTAATTTCTTCATACACATCTTCAGATTCGATGGTGTATATGAAAGAGTCTGTATCCATATAGTTTAATTGTATTCTTTCACCAAACTTTTCTTTCATAAAGTTGTAGTGGAAGTCATACATTTTCCACTTAGCTAATTCTAGAATACAAAATCCTAAGTATATTGGCTTATCATAAACAATTTTTGTTTTATTCATTTGAATAGCCCAAAAATTGTCTGTGAATTTGGATATACTATGAAAGTTTGGTTTTGAAATTAGAGCTTCAGCACCTAACTTACGCCTGTCACTATATGCCCACTGTTTTACAATAGACACATCTTTTCTTTTTTCAACATTTTCCATTGTTTTGCCATATACTGCATTGTTCAATAGTTTAAAGAAATTTTTTTCAAAAGCAATATTTGTTTTTTTCCTACAATCATTGTTTTTGTCAATATATTCCTTTAGCCATGGTCTTTGACTAAAAGTAAGCACCCTATGCACTTCATTTAGAACGTAGCCCTGCTCTAAACATTGTTTTAGTGTCATGTAGTGGATGGTATACCTTTCTTTTGGTGTAAGATCTGCAACAAGTTTGTTGTGTTTCGATCCTCCCACTTTTTTGTTTTCAGCCGCTAAAGGTAAATCATTAAATTTATTATGTAGATGGGGTGGACAACTTATTGAAACTTCATAAATATACCCTTCAGGAGAATCGAATTTAAAATTTTTGATTACGTTAGGATCCCTAATAATGTCAGCTTCTGCAACCCATTTAAAATTACCATATGGTAAGAATTGCTGCATCGCCCATCCATATAGGTTATTAACATCAAGATATAATAAAAATGTGGATACAATATCAGGATTAAAGTTTTTCATATATTTATTATTGGCTTTGTGATATCTTTTACTACATTGAGTAATACCTCCACGAATGCCATTTTTTATAAAGTTGTATGTGTCTACGTCCTTCAACAATTCTAGGCTAAAACCATCCGATGTTATCAGCTTTAGCATAGCATCATAAGATAGACCAGGCGCCGTAAAATATTGGCAAGGATCCAGCTTATGTATGCTTTTGCATAAGATTCGAAAGTTTTCGAATATATCTGTGAGTAGAAGGACATCCGTTTTTAAATATAACTCCATATAATCCTGAAGTGTCCTACAATTAAATGTTGTCCAAACTTCTGTAGCGTGATTGTAGTCCTCCTGACTACAACTTTTGTTGGTTAATTTACTGTAGAAGTTTTCTATAGAGGGAAGGTTTATATCTTTAAGTTTTTGAAATGAATCCAAGTATTCATAACAAAATACACCCTTCCTTCTCATTAATTTAAATTCGTGGTCATTTGAGAAATTAGATCTAACCGTAGTCATTTTGTCATCTAACAGATTTTTAGCTAAGCTATCCAAGCTTGAAGGCATAAATCTTAAAGAATCTAAAAACCTATATTCTAAAAGACCCCCATTATCAAATTTAATTTTATGAGATACCGATATATATAATTCTTTATTTAGCGGTATAACTGAGGTATTTCCAGGAATAAGGTTTAGTAAATCTTTAATAAATAGATGACAGTCATATGACGAAAAGTTATGGAAAAAGATTGGTATGAACTTTGGGATCTTATAATTTAAATTACATTCATTATGGGCCGCCCCCCTATATTTTCCAGTAATATGGCAATGATCCCTAACCCTATCCGTATCTAAATTTTTGTCACAAATGTGACACAATTGAGCTGCGTGAAAACTGGATTCCTCAATAGGTGATAAGGGACACATTGGTTTTTTTAATGATAAATACCTTTCGTATATATCTCTACATTCTAAATCTAAATATTTAACAAATTTTTCCCCAGCATCCTCCCCAGTATAAATCTTAAATCTATCTAACGAACTATCTACACTACATTTTATATAAAAACTAAAAGCACACGGTTTGTGCTTATTTATTGTTGATCCTAAACTATCTTTCTCTAGTATACACTCAAAATCGGCATACACAACGAAAGGGACATCCATCGTTTTACTTATGTTTTTAAAGCGAATAAAATTATTACCTGCATCCGGTACGGTGGTTACAATGTTGGAACATTCCTTTAAGTGATTCGACCACTTGTCGGAGTTTGAAGTGTATTGCAGGCATCTGTCGCAAATTTTTAATTTCTTACAATTTTTGGTTAACTGCGAAGATAATAATCTACAACAAATAAAATAAAAATAAAAATAATTTAATTAATATTTAAGTAAAAAATGAAATGAAGGATTTTTTTTTTCTTACCTTGACATGTCTTTAATCCAAATATAATGTGCTTTACCCCCACTCTCCAACAACAACAAGTTAATGTGTACCCCATTTGGAACAACATTCTGGGATATGTGGTATGGCCCGATGACAGTGTCATCTTTCCGGTTATACCCATATACATTAATACTAACTCCTGGGTTCAGCTTTTCAAATTTTGGGATTTCTTGCACAGGCATAGGGAATTCTAGCCCTTCAAAATTTAAATTTATATTGTTTTCTAACAAAATATTCTGCTGCCTGATATCTACTCGATAGGATGAAGTTCGCGTTGGGTGGGTCGGCTTTGGGGAAGTTAACGCCGAAATGACACTCCATTTGAAGCAGTATTCATCCGTATTTCTGACATTGATACATGCTTTTTTCGAATATAATTTTGGTGGCGTTGGAATATATTGGGAACCACAAAAGCCAGACCATTTGTTGATGTTGATTTCAAATTTTTCAATTCGAGTCAAAGTCCATCCAGAGTCTCTTTCCTGGAAATCCGCCATTTGACTCTTTATTTCCTCAATATGCCTTTTAATGAAATCCTCAATGTTGTCTGACATAACCAGTCTCTGCATTTTGGACACATGGTACATGTGTTGCATTTGGAGCTCTTCACCACCCAACTTTATGTATTCCCCAATTAGTTGGATATTTATCTTCAGACTTTTATTCTTCGCCAGTGAATTTAAAATTAACAGGTGTAAACTCTTGTTACATTCTTCGAATACCTCATTTATATCTATGGTATTCATATCGGTTAGGTACGTATAAGTTCCTACACGATTTTTAAATCCTGTCATCGTCTGTCTAAATTGGTTATTTATAATAACATCACTTTTTTGTATGTGTTTCGGAGACTGGTGATGTTTGAACCAATTCATTGGGTTTACATAGACGTTGCATATTTCACATACTTTATTTAAATTCCTCTGACCATGACTAGGCCCTGGTTGCTGGTCAAAATTAAACTGTTGCTGCTCAAATATGTTTGAGTGTTGCTCCAAGTTTTGATTTTGCTGCAGCAATTGTTGATGAAAGATAGGTCCTGGATGCTGCAGCAAGTTAAAATGTTGTTGTTGTTGGGACCCTGGATTAAGCCCTGGTTGCTGATCCCAATTATATTGTTGTTGGGGGTAGATTCCACCTCCCACGGACATGTTTATGTGTTGTAGCTGTTGTTGTTGTTGTTGCTGTTGTTGTTGCTGTTGTTGTTCCTGTTGTTGTCCAAAACCTTGTCTATGCATTGTCGCTTGGTGAATTTCCATATGTAATTTCAATGCATAGACATTTCGCACCATCAAACCACATAAACTACACGTTTTGTGTGTCTGCAAATGTTTTTGGAGTGTATTTTGGCTTTTGAACATTTTTCTGCATACTTTGCACGTCAACATTTGGGATTCCATTTTGTTTAAAGTTCTTTCAAATATTTCTTTTTTAAATTTTTATAAATAAAACTTTTATTAATTATTTTTGCAGCACAAGAAACAAATCGCAATTTTTTCTTAAAAGGTACGATTCTTTTCTTTTTTGTTTATATTTATTATTTTGCAACAAAAAGTCTCAACGTATTTTACGTGTTTTGATTTATTTATTTATTTATTTTTTTTTTTTTGTATAACACCAAAAAAATTCACAACGTCCGTTTCTGTTTTTTTTTTGTTTGTTAACAAATGTTGTTTTTTTTTCACAACGTGTCCGTTTCTGTTTTTTTTTTCGTTTGTTTTTTTTTTTTTTGTAAAACACCAAAAAAATTAACAAAATTCTGTTTTTTTTTTTCAGTTTTTTTAAATGTTGTATTCACAACGTAAAACTCCGTGCATATGAATTGCTAAGTCGGGGTTTAGAATTCAATTGGGAACTAAAATTTCAAATGAATATACTATATATTTCTTCGAGGAATGAGATATTTATCCCTTTATAAATACACATTTCTTCTCAAAAGTAACAAATAAATAAAAAATCTAAACAAATAGACACATTGCCTGATTTTCATAGATATTTTGTATGCAATTAGACATCAATGTTTACATCTTACTAGGCGATCAGAAAACTCCACACAGTCAACCAAGAAATCAAATCGAATAACTCAAATTTTCCCAACAGCCAAAATCTTATCTCACCCCCCTCCATACCTTATCTTCACGATACATATACATCTTGGGTGGTCATTCTGTGCAATGACAAACAAATCAATAGGATTTCCCAACAGTGAAACACTTATCTCTTCCCCCTACACCTTCTTCCTCCAAATCTAGGTTTCAGCGATTGTTCAATACTAGGCGATCAGAAAAATCCACACAGCCAACCAAGAAATCAAATCGAATAACTCAAATTTTCCCAACAGCCAATCTCACCCCCTTCAAAAACCTTATCTTCACGATACATGTACATGCACATGCATTTCTTCAGAATCTCAGACGATCACTCTGTCTCTCATTTCAGAATGCTAAACAAATCAATAGCATTCTCAACAGTGAATCACTTATCTCTTCACCCTATCGCTTCTTCTATGGCACATAAACAAACACCAAATCTAGGTTTCAGCGATTGTTCAATACTAGGCGATCAGAAAACTCCACACAGTCAACCAAGAAATCAAATCGAATAACACAAAATTTCCCAACAGCCAAAATCTTATCTCACCCCCTCCCTATCTCATCTTCACGACACATGCACATGCATTTCTTCAGAATCTCAGACGGTCACTTTGTCTCCCATTTTAGAATGCTAAACAAATCAATAGCATTCTCAACAGCGAATCACTTATCTCTTCACCCTATCCCTTCTTCTATGGCACATATATAAACACCAAATCTAGGTTTCAACGATTGTTCAATACTAGGCGATCAGAAAAATCCACACAGCCAACCAAGAAATCAAATCGAATAACTCAAATTTTCCCAACAGCCAATCTCACCCCCTTCAAAAACCTTATCTTCACGATACATGTACATGCACATGCATTTCTTCAGAATCTCAGACGATCACTCTGTCTCTCATTTTAGAATGCTAAACAAATCAATAGCATTCTCAACAGTGAATCACTTATCTCTTCACCCTATCGCTTCTTCTATGGCACATAAACAAACACCAAATCTAGGTTTCAGCGATTGTTCAATACTAGGCGATCAGAAAACTCCACACAGTCAACCAAGAAATCAAATCGAATAACACAAAATTTCCCAACAGCCAAAATCTTATCTCACCCCCTCCCTATCTCATCTTCACGACACATGCACATGCATTTCTTCAGAATCTCAGACGGTCACTTTGTCTCCCATTTTAGAATGCTAAACAAATCAATAGCATTCTCAACAGCGAATTCTATGGCACATAAATAAACACCAAATCTAGGTTTCAACGATTGTTCAATACTAGGCGATCAGAAAACTCCACACACTTTTCCCAACAGCCAAACTCTTATCTCTCCCCATCCCTATCTCATCTTCACGATACATGCACATGCACCACACCGCCAGCCAATGCATTCAATACAATGACACTCATACATACAGGGAAAATTTTTTTTGATGACCTTATGACCTATCACAAAAAGCCCATTAAAAAAAGCCCATTAAAAAAAGCCCATAAAAAAAGGCCATTAAAGTGGATCAGTCTATACGTATTACACTACTCAGCACATATTCTATTCTCTTTCATTGATAGGCTAAAAATTTTCCGAACCGCCCTCGTATATACTTTTTTATACGAATTGTGAAGAATTACTTTCTGATATTTACCTTTAAACCTCGTATTGCAATTTCATCAAAAATTACTCCACGTTTAGGGAAATAGTCCGTATTACATCCCATAGAAAAATTTCGCGGCATATTTTTTAGGCGGTACATGTGTCCACTTGAAAGCATTACGCTATGAGAAGGGAAAAGGGAAAAACTCGACAATTTTAGACACCGATCATATCTGTAATCTGGGAGTAAAATTTACAAATAAATATTTCAGAGTAATAAGAATTAATTAAAAAGTGGCACAATATAACAAACAGGAGGCACACAAATGTCAAAAGTATAACATTGAGTGGCAAAATAAAACTTTGACACAAAAGTATCAGCATTGACAAAAAGTGGCAAATATGCCACTAAAGTGGCACAACAGTAATACTAGTTAGGTGTCGTTAGTAGTAATAAATTTATGAGGACTTTTTAATGGCGAGTTTAAAATTTTATAACTGCTCCTAAAAGTATGCTTGTATTTCATTGGAAATTTTCAGAAAGAAGCTAATGGGATTACCGATCTGATTATATTTTATAATTGCATTAGATTACAAAAAGACAATTTTTATGTTGCGTTTTGGTATATAATTTGTTGATGTTTACCACAAACGATACTTTTTAAGACACCTTTGAGAAATTGTTGTCGGTTATGCTTTCGAAAAATTCCTTTTGTGTCTAAAACTTTAGCGCAAAAGTATCAACACTGTCAAAAAGTGGCAAATATGCCACTAAGGTTGCAAGCCAGTAGCACTAGTTAGGTTTCGTTAGTAGTAATAAATTTGTGAAAACTTTTTCATGGCGATTTTAAAACTTCATATCCTCATGCTCCTAAAAGTATGCTAGTGCTTCACTGGGAATTTTCAGAAAGTGCTAATGGCTTTACCGCTCCGATTGTATGATATAGACGCATAATTAAAAAAGGACAATTTTGTGTTGCTTTTTGGTGTATTTCGATTCGAGCCTTTTACTTGTTTTTAAACATTTGTTGTTATTTTTGTCCATGTTATTAGAATCACGAGCTAGAAGAATTATATGGTAATAATCAAATTAGTAAAGGTTTAGAAAAAAAGCAAAAAAACTGCGATAGAAAAACTTTTTGAGAAAAAAATTTTTAACATGAACTCAGAAATTAGAGACGAATCTCCAGAAAGCTTTGGTAATGTAATCTTATATACTTAAATAAGAACGTTAAGAATATTCTTTATAATTTTCATCCCAGGATTCTCTTTGGCCAATAAAATAATCGAACGGTAACTCCCTTGATATTAATCCATTTGGAATACAAACCAATTTAAAAAAATCTTTTATGATAATTTTTTTTTCAGAAAATCTCTGTCGAACTGTGTTATCCTCATGATTGCTTTTTATTCTTACCATATGAAATAAAAAAAGCGAGAAGAAAAAAATCCTCTCACACCTTCACTCACACACACACGCATTACAAAAACCTAATAAAGAGTCTGAAATTTATACATACGTTCATATAATAAAACGTATCGTATTATTATCCATCAGTTTCTGGTTTCAACAAGACTTGGAATCTTGAAAATGCAGTCAGGGATGTCTACAGAAATGTCCTCCCCTCGCCAGAATAAAAGAAACCACAAAAAACCAATGAAAGGTGTGAAAATTGTGTTAATGTTATTTTCATTTCGTTTGAATGACATCCCCTAAAATAAACTTACAGAATTGTAACGACCATTAAGGAAAAAAAGGAAGTGAAAATAGATAGGAAACCACATAACTAAACGAGTTTCTTACAACACCTGTATTGCTGTAGCAAACAAAGCCATAGTGTTAGGCGTTTATTGGGAAACAAAATTTAAAGCATACTTTCGGGGTGTCGATAAAAACAAGTGATTTTATTAAATTGTTGGTTTGCCATTGTTTTGTTATGGTTTACTAGGTATTGACTACTGTTTTACAAAACATTTTAACATCATCTTAAATGGCCTTTCTTTAAGATTGAAGTGTGGCCAAAATGCCTTCATACAAAAATATTGAGTTTTTTTTTGCAACAAAACCACAAACTATTTACTTTTGCTTTGGGTTATATTCTGTTCTGGCTTTTTGATATTCACCGATATCATTTCGCTCTTTCTTCGGTCCATTTGACTATGTCTGTCTTCCATATTGCGTGTGATGGTTATTTTATGACATACTTTCTGAACTTTTATGAATGTTTAAGTAAGTGTTTTATGTTTCTTTTTTGTGCGTTTTTGGTTTTCAGTCTACTGCCAGCCAGCCTTCGATTTTCTTTGCAGTTGTTCTTGGTGGGTTCTACCTCGATTGAAGCCATTCGATTTTGTATTAAGTGGGCAATATGCTTTTACTACGACTTCATAACTTTATTTTAGTCCATTAAGTTTAGTTACTTTTGGGTCACAGATATCACAAAATTGTGATGTCTCAATAAAGGCAGAAATGGAGAGATGACATCTCTGCGTTTTGAAACAGATGTCGCTTTATTAGATTGAAACTTTAAGTTTAGTTATAGGAAAAGAAAAATATTTCCTCTTTAAGGAAATTTTAAATAAAGGCTATATAATTTTTTTTTTTTTTTTGAAAAATATATGTCAACTACACGGACGAAGAAAACTGTTTTTCATATGTTTGGGTGTAAAAATTATATGTTAGGAACTCAACCCTGTCATGAGTTTTGAACGAATGAGTTTGAAATTTACTGAAATGTAAATGGGAAAAATTTCCCACATTATCTTTACAGTGAGTACCAATTAACAGGGGGCGATGTACTCTAAAAAATGTTTTTCTTATCTCAGGAACGAAAATTTTGATAACCTAAGACGAAGAGGTGCGCCACAATATTCAACCGACTGTTTGTCGAGCACCCCGAGGGTGATAGATCGAAAATGAAAGCCATTCGTCGCATCCGTGGTCTACGAACCGATGACACGGCACAATTTACCATAGTTACCGAAGTCATCAACAGGGTGAATTCTTCAGAACGATTTCGCCAGTAGCCAAGACACTTGAGGCAATCCCACGGCGGCAGGTTCTTTGTACCAGATTGGCCCGATGGACCCCACCCATTGGCCAGCGGATGCCACATCAGTGTACGTGTTAGGTTAGGTTAGGTTATGTTAGGTTAGGTGGCAGCCCGATGTATCAGGCTCACTTAGCCTATTCAGTCCATTGTGAAACCGCATTGGTGAACTTGTCTCTTATCACTGAATGCTGCCCGATTCCATGTTAAGCTCAATGACAAGGGATCGAGTCCGAACGGCCGAGCCGAGTTCGAACGGCGTTTCACATTACAGTGAAACCACTTAGAGAAGCTTTGAAACCCTCAGTGTACGTGTCGTTTCCTCCGTATTTTTGTGTTGGAGAAGGTTCATCCCGGGGAGCCTTCTCCGTTTGCTGTTGGTCCGAGCCGGGATAGAGGAGAAACCCGGACCATGGTATTGTTCAGCCTGCCGAAACGTGAACCGTTCGGTTTTCGGTAACCGTTGCTTGGAGTGGGTTCACTTCCAGAACTGTTCCGGCTTAACATCGCTGCGGGAGTATAGTCATACTGACTACGTGACAGGATGCTGTGCCAACGACAGCAACAGTGGGTTGTCTAACTATGCGACACCCCCGACATCTCCCGTACAACAGTATTCTCCGGCGCAGCATCCTACACCCAATACTGTTGTTCCAGTTCCGGATAGTGCATCGTTTTTGCAATTTTATTCCAGTTTTTGTTCCAGTTCCGGATAGTGCATCGTTTTTGCAATTTAATTGCTACGGGCTCCAAGGTAAGATTAGCGAGATCGTGGACTTTATGTATCGGAAAAGGATAAGGGTCACGGCGATCCAGGAGACTAAGCTGAATCCAACCTGCAGCCTACACCATTTTGATGGATACAATGTGCTACGAAAGGATCGCACAAGAAATTGAGGTGGTGGCCTGGTTTTCATATTTCACCGTTCCCTGCAGTACAGACCTATCCCCCTTGTGCCAGACACTAGTGACCCGTATATGGTATGTATGGGGGTAGCAGTCAAGTCTGGGACTGACGAGATAGAGCTATACAATATGTATATATCGCCGGTTTGTAGCTGTGCTCAAGGTTATAGCCCAAACATTGAGTGGCTGTTGTGCGGGCATAACCGACTGGTTCTAGGAGACTTTAATGCCCAACATGAACTTTGGCATTCTCCCCTAGGTAATGACCAGAGGGGCATATCTTTGGCAGATTAGATAGATGACTCCACATTTTGCACGGTGAACGAAGAGGTCGCCACGAGAATTATGGGTGACTGCAGCAGTTCCCCAGATTTATCTTTCGCGTCGCCAGGTCTGATAAATGACGTTTCCTTCATTGGGATCGGACCACCTCCCCATAATTCTCACCATTAACCGACGGAATCTCTATGCTAATGTTGCAGCATTTGGAAATACTGGGAGTTGAGTACTTGACCAGACTCCTCAATTTGTTCTTAGAATCGCTCATTATACCCGATGTCTGGAAAATGGGTAGGGTGATTCCACTATTGAAACCAGGCAAAGACTCGAGTAAGGGTGAATCGTTGAGACAGATTTCCCTTCTCTCGCCAGTAGTTAAGACACTTGAGGCACTACTCCTCCCCAGCCTTGTGGAGAATTTTCCAGCTGCGAATCATCAACATGGATTCCGCAAAGTACACAGTACGACAACGGCTTTGCATGCCATTTCAGCATTTATAAATAGGAGATCCCAATCAGCCCAAGCCGTGTCACAGGACGGTCCTCGTGGCGCTTTACCTATCGTTATGGCATCCGATACGGTCTACCATGCCAGACTTTTCGAGGACATCGAGAACAAGTCCCTACCGGCAGGAACCAAGCGTTAGGTTAGGTTAGTTGGCAGCCCAATGTATTGGGCTCACTTAGTCTATTCAGTTCATTGTGATACCACATTGGTGAACTTCTATCTTATCACTGAGTGCTGCTCGATTCCATGTTAAGCTCAATGACAAGGGACCTCCTTTTTATAGCCGAGTCCGAACGGAGTTCCACATTCCAGTGAAACCACTTAGAGAAGCTTTG
This sequence comes from Haematobia irritans, assembly GCF_050003625.1. Taxonomy (NCBI): domain Eukaryota; kingdom Metazoa; phylum Arthropoda; class Insecta; order Diptera; family Muscidae; genus Haematobia; species Haematobia irritans. Next base: position 6,167,739 of record NC_134398.1, read on the forward strand.
AAACCCTCAGAAATGTCACCAGCATTACTGAGGTGGGATAATCCACCGCTCAAAAAATTTTTTGGTGTTCGGTCGAAGCAGGAATCGAACCCAAGACCTTGTGTATGCAAGGCGGGCATGCTAACCATTGCACCACGGTGGCTCCCAAGCGTTGGGTTACTAATTATCTGTGCAGGCACCAGTCGTATGTGGAATTTAGGGATAGGAAATCAAGGCCCCGTAGAGTGAAACAGGGAGTTCCCCACGATGGGGTTATATTTCCAGCACAGTTTAACCTCTTCCTATCCTCTATTCCACACCCTCCAGGCGGCGTTGTATCATACGTAGACGATTGTACAATCATGGCACGTCTACCTCGCTAATCTTACCAGTTATTTCAATGCGAGAAACTTGAGGATATCCCCCACCATCCTCTATTACACCCCCCCCCCCCCCCCCAGACGGCGTCGAGATTGTATCATACGCAGACGATGTTACAATCATAGCATCTGGGCCCAATGTTGATGACATCTGCGATCGATTAAACGTCTACCTCGCTAATCTTACCAGTTATTTCACTGCGAAAAACTTGAGGATATCCCCCACCATCCTCTATTCCACACCCCCCAGACGGCATCGAGATTGTCTCATACGTAGACGATTATATAATCATGGCATCTGGGCCCAATGTTGATGACATCTGCGATCGATTAAACGTCTACCTCGCTAATCTTACCAGTTACTTCAATGCGAGAAACTTGAGGATATCCCCCACCATCCTCTATTCCACACCCCCAGACGGCATCGAGATAGTCTCATACGTAGACGATTATACAATCATGGCATCTGGGCCCAATGTTGATGACATCTGCGATCGATTAAACGTCTAACTCGCTAATCTTACCAGTTATTTCAATGCGAGAAACTTGAGTATATCCCCCACGAAATGCTCAGCCACACTATTCACTAGACGGACGTCAGAAGTGCGCAGGCAGTTGAATATTAGTATCGATGGCGAAATAATTCCGACCTCAAATTACCCCAAGATTCTTGGGGTTACATTCGATAGCCTTTTCAGGTCGTCAGCCCATGCCACTGCAATTTGTAATAAGATCCGTGTTAGAAACAAGGTGATCAAGTCACTTGGCAGCAGTACTTGGGGTGCGGACAAAGAAACCTTGTTATGAGGCAATTGACCGGTCAATGGTAAAATATGCAGCTCCAGTGTGAACACCGCAGACTAATGATACGCAGTGGAATAACATACAGACCTGCCAGAACGCTGCCCTTAGAACTGCGATTGGGTGTCTTCGCAACACACCCCTGGATCACCTTTATGTGGAGATAAAGATCATCCCTGTGCGTAGACACAACTACATTTTGCCAAAGCAGCATCTCCTGCTCTATCCATCACATGGATAGACAACCACCACTCAGGAACGTAAGGGTTGATATACATCATCTAGAGCGCGAGATCCAGCGCTACAAATAAGAGCCTCTAGATCAAGCAGGTTTGAACAGGATTCATGAGGATACTGTAGCTCAAGCGGTGAGAAGCTACAAGGTCAATCCTGTTTTCGGAGTCCGACCACCGCCCATAGCACCGGAGGAAAGAGACCTCCCACGGCAGATCAGGGTGGTTTTAGCCCAATTAAGATCAGGCAAGAGCAGCCGCCTCAATTCCTACTTATCAGTGATTGATAGCAATGTAGCTGACGTATGTCCAATTTGCAACCAAGGGCCACACGACACACGTCATCTTTTCTCTTGCCCAGCTAAACCAACTCGAGTTACCGCCAGATCACTCCGGACACACCCCACATTAGTTCCTCCATCTGGCTCTTGCCCAGCTAAACCAACTCGAGTTACCGCCAGATCACTCCGGACACACCCCACATTAGTTCCTCCATCTGGCTACAGGCTGACGTACCAAAGCGTATAACATAAAAATGGATGAAATCACAATAAACTGTCACAACAACAACAACCTAAGGCGCTTAAAATAAGGAATATTCCTAGCACCTAAAGGGTGATACGGTCAAAATTTGGTCAATATAAACTTGACGTATTTTTTTCAATTTTGCATTTAAAAAACCTGAACACCCCTCATTTTGAAGGTGTGTGTGTAGAATGTTGCTCCTATTTTGATTTTGGAATTCACTCTTCAGTTGTCAAAATGCCGTCCAAGCAAGAAGAGCAGCGTATCAAAATTTTGCTCGCGCATCGCGAAAATCCGAGCTACTCGCACGTTTGCCGACAGCCAGGAAGTCTGGATCGGGGGGAAATCGAAAACCGGAAGCCGCTGAGACGACAAAGAGAGATGCCGATAGTTTCAAGCGAAACCCTAACCTCTCTCTCCGAGATGCCGCAAATAAGCTGGGTGTATCGTCTACAACCGTGCATCGAGCCAAAAAACGAGCTGGACTATCGACTTACAAGAAGGTAGTGACTCCAAATCGCGATGATAAACAAAATACGACGGCCAAAGCGCGATCCCGGAGGCTGTACACGACGATGCAGACGAAGTTTGACTGCGTGGTAATGGATGACGAAACCTACGTCAAAGCCGACTACAAGCAGCTTCCGGGACAGGAGTTTTATACGGCAAAAGGAAAGGGAAAGGTAGCAGATATTTTCAAGCACATAAAACTGTCAAAGTTCGCAAAGAAATATCTGGGTTGGCAAGCCATCTGTACCTGTGGCTTGAAAAGCAGAATTTTCATAGCTTCCGGGACTGCCAACCAAGAAATTTACGTGAAAGAGTGTTTGAATAAACTTCGGCTGCCTTTCCTGAAGAAACACGGTTGTTCCGTACTGTTTTGGCCGGATTTGGCATCTTAGGTTAGGTTAGGTTAGGTGGCAGCCCGATGTATCAGGCTCACTTAGACTATTCAGTCCATTGTGATACCACATTGGTGAAATTCTCTCTTATCACTGAGTGCTGCCCGATTCCATGTTAAGCTCAATGACAAGGGACCTCCTTTTTATAGCCGAGTCCGAACGGCGTTCCACATTGCAGTGAAACCACTTAGAGAAGCTTTGAAATCCTCAGAAATGTCACCAGCATTACTGAGGTGGGATAATCCATCGCTGAAAAACTTTTTGGTGTTCGGTCGAAGCAGGAATCGAACCCACGACCTTGTGTATGCAAGGCGGGCATGCTAACCATTGCACCGTGGTGGCTCCCATTTGGCATCTTGCCATTACGGTAAAAAGGCCATGGAGTGGTACGCCGCCAACAACAAGCGGAACCTAAAGAAGACCAAAAAAACTGCTAAGGACGAGCAGCAGTTCAAGGCAAACTGGCTTTCTGCGGCGAAGGTGGTGGACAAGGTGGCTGTACAAAATCTGATGGCAGGTGTCAAGCGTGAGGCCCGGCAATTCGGATTTGGAAAAGCGAAAGCCTAACTGAATATTTTTTTCTGAATTTTATACCAATTGAACTTGAAAAAGAAATTTAATTTGATTTTTTAAATAAACGATTTCACCGATTTACACGCGTTTTCCCTTGACCAAATTTTGACCGTATCACCCTTTATGTACATAGATAAAAATATACGTTAAGTTAAATCAGATCGAAATGAAATTATATTAGAAATGTTGTACTAAAAAATCAAAAAAAGAAACAAAATAAAAGGAGTTCATAATTAAACTTAGAAGCAGTCATGGGAACTTTTGCGGATATTGAACATGACTTCAACACCGGTACTAATGCCCTGTTCCTGTATATGGAACGAAAACCAGTTCGAAAGAAAGGCAGTCACTCGAATTCGAATGAATTTAGGTTTTTCTATTTTTGAAAGTTCGATTCGTTTGTATGAGAATACATTGATTATTAAAAATGAGTATTTTTAAATTTTTGGCCTGAGAATTCATTCAAATGTTAACAATGCTTTTACTTTTTTCTTGACACTTATTGTATATGTTCGTTTATTACTCGACAACAAAATATGAAGTGACTTGCCTTTCGAAATAAAAGAACAAAAATCAATTTTCTTTAGTTTTGAATACGAAAGAAAGCTTTCGTTCGATATACAGGAACATGCCATAAAAAAAATTCAATTAAGTGAAAATAAAACTGGATAGAGACAATCGTTTGTTTTTTACTTTGGGTGTTATTGCCATACCAAAAAAAAAACAAGAAAAACAACAATTTCGTAGTATGTGATGATGACTTGAATTGACATTTAAAAAAACTCAACTCTTAACATATTCCCCGAAATTATTATTTTCCTTCGACCATATTTCTCTCTTAATCTCTTGTAATTTCTACTGTTAAAGCTGAAAAACAAAATATTTTTCATCATAACAAAATTAGCATATTTTTATGTCTACAGCTCCATAAGAAAAAGTTGAAAAACAACAGCCCTTCACAACCCTAAAGCATTATACATCCGAAGAACAAAAAAACCAAGAGAATTGATGTTACTAACCCAAAATAATTTTCTTGGAAGTTTTGTAAAATAAAATTATTTCCAAAAACCAGCCCCAGGAGTATTTAAGGTCTATGGAATGGTTAAATGGCCAAAGAATAACCTTTTGCATTATGATACAAACTTAAAGGGGATAGGACAGTGAAAGTGCCACAATTAAATGGCTACCAAGGTGCACTAAGGTATACCGGTGATAGAGAGTGATCTCTCTTTCTTGAGTTGAGGTAATAAACGAACTAGACAAACTTTAAAGTAATTACACAAAAGTAATTAAGATTAGTACCTTCCATTTCACGGGAACAACATTAGCCAATGGCTTCAAGCCATTATGACCTTTTCTTAGATGTACTATGGAGCGGGGGAGTGGGTGAAAATTTTGTTATTCTAGACAATTATAAAAGTTGCAAGAAATGTCTTAGTTTTAAATTTGATTATTATTGCCATTTTGTTTAAGAAATATGGGAAGAGAAATATAACTGACCAACAATACGGTCAAAACGAATTTTGAATACCCTTCAGCGGGGATCATATACATGAGAATTTCCTGAAGGTCTAAACTCTTGTGGAATGGAAACATCAGACTAAAACTAAAGAGGTTGAGGGGTAGATATCCCAAAGGATGAGATAGTAAATTCGCTACAGAAGAGTTTGGTAGGAATCAGCTGGAACCTCTTTTGAGGTAGAGTTGGACCTGGTCTTCTTAGATATCCTGACTAAAACCGAATCCATAGCTTTTTTCATAACCAGATGTGTCTTCTTCAAGATGGGAAAGTCATCGGTCAGTAAAGAGTTAACCCAGGGAGACTCAGATACAAAGTTCCAATGTAAGGAATAAGAAAACAAGTATAAATGGCCGTAAGTTCGGCCAGGCAGAATCTTATGTACCCTCCACCATGCATTGCATTGAAACTTGTACTAAAGATTGCCATCCACAATCGAATTACTTGGGTTGCGGTAACACTTGCCGATGGCAAGGTTTCTTAAAACTTCTTAACACCGTCTACTCAATTGTAAGTTAGTCCATACGGAGTATATATTAAACAAAAAAGGTCGATTAAATACTATATAATTCAGTTTGACAAAATTTTCTATAGAAATGACATTTTGACAAAATTTTCTATAGTAATAAAATTTTGACAAAATTTTCTATAGAAATAAAATTTTGCTGGATTACCTTTGGTGATCGGCTATATATAACTATAGACGTATATGGACCAATTTTGGCATACTAGCACAATGTACAAAATTTCACCACGTACCAAATTTTAACCGGATCCGATGAATTTTGGTTCTCTAAGAGCTCCGGAGGTCAAATCTGGGGATCGGGTTAAATGGGGGTTATATAATTAAGACCGGTATGGACCAATTTTTGCATTGTTGTTAGAGACCATATTCTAACACCACGTACCAAATTTCAACCGGATTGGGTGAATTTTGCTCTTTCAAGGGGTCAATTCTGGGGATCGTTTTATATGGGGGCTATATATAATTATTGACCGATGTGAACCAATTTTTGCATAGTGGTTAGAGACCATATACTAACACCATGTATTAAATTTCAGCCGGATCGGATGAAATTTTCTTCTCTTAGAGGCTCCGCAAGCCAAATCTGGGGATCGGTTTATATGGGGGCTATATATAATTATGGACCGATAAGGATCAATTTTTGCGTGGTTGTTAAAGACTATATACTAACACCATGCACCAAATTTCAGCCGGATCGGATGAAATTTGCTTCTCTTAGAGGCCTCGCAAGCCAAATTAGGGGGACCGTTTATATGGGGGCTATAAGAAAACGTGGACCGATATGGCCCAATTGCAATACCATCCGACCTACATCAATAACAATTACTTGTGCCAAGTTTCAAGTCGATAGCTTGTTTCGTTCGGAAGTTAGCGTGATTTCAACAGACGGACGGACGGAAGGACGGACGGACGGAAGGACGGACGGACGGACGGACATGCTCAGATCGACTCAGAATTTCACCACAACCCAGAATATATATACTTTATGGGGTCTTAGAGCAATATTTCGATGTGTTACAAACGGAATGACAAAGTTAATATACCCCCCATCCTATGGTGGAGGGTGTAAAAAGAATTGGATGTAGTGAATTCAGGGGACTGGCACAGAGAGAAAGAATCAGGTTAGCACACTCTTAAGTTGGGGCTGGACCAGGCCTCTTTAGCTACCCTAAGTAAAATCAAAGATAGAACTTTCTTCGTGACATAGTTGTCTTTTTCACCGAGGGTGACAAGGAGTTAACCGAGGGTGACTAAATCCAAAGGTAAGGAATCAGAAGAAAATTGGATAAACTCCGAGATCTGTCACATAAAGGAGGAATCATGCGAAATCCTTCGTGAGTTAGGGCTGGACCAGGTCTGCTTAGCTACCCTGACTAAAACTAAATCCATAGATTTCTTCATTACCAAACCTGTTTTTTCACGATGGGAAAAGTCAACGGTAGGTAAAGAGTTAACCAAGGGAGACACCATGACTACGTTCAAAGATAAGGAATCCAAAAAAAGAATTGGATGTAGTGAAATCCGGGAACTGGCACAAAGAGAAAGAATCAGGTTGGCACCCTCTTAAGTTAATGCTGGACCAGGCCTCTTTAGCTACCCTAACTAAAATCAAAGATAGAACTTTCTTCGTGACATAGTTGTCTTTTTCAAGATGGGAAAGACAACCGTCGGCAAGAAGTTAACCGAGGGTGGCTAAATCCAAAGGTTAGGAATCAGAAGAAAATTGGATGAAATTGGATGAAACTGGAGCAGGTCTGATTAGCTACCCTGACTAAAACCAAATCCATAGATTTCTTCATTACCACACCTGTCTTTTTCAAGATGGGAAAAGTCAATAGTCGATAAGGAGTTAACCAAGCGAGACACCGAGTAAGTTCCAAAGTAAGAATTCAGAGGAAAGGTTTGCATGTAGTGAAATCAGTGGACTGTTACTGAGAGGAAGAATCAGGTGGAACCCTTCTTGGTTTAGGGCTGGACCAGGTCTCCTCAGATATTCTGACTAAAACCAAACATATAATATATGTAACCATAACTTTCTTCGTGACAGAGCTGTCTTTTTTCAAGATGGGAAAGACAACGGTCGGCAAGGAGTTAACCGATGGTTGAACTAAATCCGATGGTAAGGAATCAGAAAAAAATTGGATGAAATCCGAGGTCTGTCACAAAAAGAAGAATCATGTGAAACCCTTGCTGAGTTAGGGCTGGACCAGGTCTGCTTAGCTACCATGACTAGAATCAAATCCATAGCTTTCTTCGTGCAAGAGCTTACCTTTTTCAGATAGGAAACACAACGGTTCTTCAAGGATTTAATCAAGAGAGGCACCAAGACTAACTCCGAAACGAAATACAGAAAGAGAGAAAAACTGGCCAATTGTAAGAAAGTATCCTGCTGCCGGCTATTCTCCATAGCGACTCAAATAGTCAAAGGGGCTATAAAAATCTTCCCGCCATTTAGGTCGCCGGGAACTGATGGAATAACATATTCCCGGCACTACAATAAAAAAAGTCACTGTAACCGCAATTTTCATGGCATTAATGTACACTCGATAGTGATACAGATCAGAATCGAGGTCGAATTAGAATAAGATAATAGGACAAGCGATAGAAACAGCTGCGGATACAGCTCTAACCCATGGTAGTAAAACTGAGGTGACTGACAATAGCCAAAGAGTGCGAATTGCTGACACCAAAAATTTGGGCTTAGACTCCGGAATATATGGCTGAAAGAAGTGATTGTCAGACCGATGAATCGAGGATGGATGAGAAGATGGAATTGGGCCATAGGTGGTGTCAAAGGCACAGAGATTTTATTTCAAGTGTCGGATTACTGCACAATCGCGGGGGCAGAAGTGTGCGAGACAACGGAATGTCTTAAATGACACAGCAATACGACGACATATTCACCGATTTCCGGAGAGAATAGATAGTAAGAGAAAGCTAGGACACAAAAGTATGTGGTCCCAAGGGCTAAAGGCGTCACGAGGACTGAACGGGTCCTGAAGATAATATGAAAAAGTAGAAATAAAATTGGCCATTTTCAACACTGCACATGTACTGGCAACAGATTCGTAACAGCAACGACAAGCGAACAAATTAAAACTTGCACAATATTTTCGAAAAACCTCAATACTGTGGATTCAACTCAACAAGAAAATCTGGGCCGAATTAAGTGGCAACAGGGAAAGTCAATGGTCGGCAACGTGATAACCAAGAGAGGCACAGAGATTAACTCCGAAGGTAAGGAATTGGAACCAAAGGAAATACAGAAAATCTGAGAAACCGGTCAATTGCAAGAAGATATCATACAAGGGGAAGTACGATCCAGAGTATAATCATAACGACTCATATAGTCAGAGGGGCTATAAAAAGCTTCGCGCCATTAGGTTAGGTTAGGTTAAAGTGGCAGCCCTATTAAGATTCAGGCTCACTTAGCCTATTCAGTCCATTGTGATATCACATTAACTAAAAGTACCTATTACATATGGACACTTCTAGTTTTAACCGCTGAACCTTCTCTATTATTTTCTTCTGTTGAACCAACCAGATTGTTCCAAAAATATTAGCAGACTGCTTAAGTTAACGTTTTCCAGGTCCGCCAGTAATATGAAGCTATATGCCCCTAAAATTTGCTTACGCCTTACACAAAATGCAGGACACTCACACATCATGACAACTCATACAATAGTCATTATACTTCGCGCCAATAGGTTTTGAAAAATCGCCTATCAGGCAGCGACCCGTTATAGCAGATCAGTAGTGATATCTGGCGCCTCGAGAACACTAGCATATCTAGTGTGCGGTGTAAGTTTTAATGGGGCCATATTTGCTTGGTGTCCTTAAAACCCTTTCAATTCTCCCATCGAACATTTGCCATCATGACAGCCTTCTCACGCAGTAAGAGCTTGCAGGTAGCCAGAGGCATACCAACAGATTCTAGTTCCCCTGGAATATGTAAGGTAGTTCCTAGCCTTGCTAGCTCATCTGCATCGCAGTTCCCCGGTATGTTCCTATGGTCAGGCACCCATATTAGGTGAATATTGTGCTGCTCAGCGATCTCGTTGAGAGATTTGCGGCAGCCGATGGCCGTTTTCGAGTTGAGGAACACAGAGTCCAAGGATTTTATTGCCTGTTGACTGTCCGAGTATATATTAATGCCCACTTTTTTTAGAACATTACTTCTCAGCCAATTCACCACTTCTCTTATTGCTAATATATCAGCCTGAAAAACACTACAGTGATCAGGTAATCTTTTCGCTATTCGAAGTTCCAGATCTTTAGAATATACTCCGAAACCCACTTGTTTTGCAATCCTTGCAGTACATGACTTTGCAGGATTTACCCCAAGACCATTATCTTTCGCCCATTTCTCAGTCATCCGGAGGGCTCTCTGTATAATATCTCTAACTGTTGATGGGAATTTTTCCCTGACTGCTAGCGCCACATCATCTGCGTATGCCACCACATGTATCCTTTCTTGTTCTAGGGAAGCCAGAAGGTTGTTTATAGCAACATTCCAAAGAAGAGGTGATAGAACTCCTCCACCACTTGTATCCCTTTCTTTTTCTAGGGAAGCCAGAAGGTTGTTTATAGCAACATTCCAAAGAAGAGGTGATAGAACTCCTTCTTGAGGAGTGCCTCTGTTCCCATACCTTTGTATGTTTGCTTGTCTTTGTGTGGCTGAAATGCGTCTCTTCCTTAGAAGTTCGTCTAACAGCCTAAGTATACCTGGATCAACATTCAGAGTTATCAGTCCATTTAATATCGAGCTCGGATGGACTTTATTGAACGCCCCTTCGATGTCTAGAAACGCTACGATTGTGTATTCTTTGACAGATAGTGAGCTTTCAATAAAGCTGACTAGTTCATGTAATGCGGTCTCAGTAGACGTGCCCTTCGAGTATGCATGCTGTCGTTTCGAGAGCAAACGTGAATCGACGCTAGTTCTAAGATATCATCCTCTCCAAAGTATTAAGTAGGAATGATGATAAGCTGATTGGTCGGAAATCCTTCGCATTGGAGTGAGAGGCTTTTCCCGCTTTAGGTATGAAAACGACTTTGATATTTGAGTTGATGTATCCTATATATGTCGCCGACAACCAGGGGATAATTCTGTCAGCCACCGCTTGTAACTCCGCCGGAGTAATTCCATCAGGTCCGGGGCATTTTAATGATCCAAAGCTATTTAACGCCCATTTTATTCTAGATCCCGATACAAATTCCTCGATTGGAAACGATCGCTGAGCCACTGTGGCACCGCCAGTACATGGTTCAACCGTCTGATTTCCGCCATTGAGGTCACCGGAAACTGATGGTGTATACTCGGTACACCATTAAAGGACTCATTATAGCCGCAATATTCATGGCATCGATATACACTCGATAGTGATGCAGAGCAGAATCGAGATCAAACACCAAAAATTTGGGCTTAGATCCCAGAATAGATACCACATAGAAATTATTGTCAGAGAGAGATGGGCCCAAAAAGATGGTGTCAAAGGCACCGAAATTCTATTTCAATTGCCGGATTACAGCACAATCGCGGAGGCTGAAACTTGTGAGAACGGAATGTCTTAAATGACTCAGGAATAGGTCGAGGTCATAGAACAAAATGGTCGCAAGGGCAAAATGCGTCGCTAAAGCTGAATGGCCACTGAAGAAAAGTACAGGGTAATTCTCCTGTAGAAAGAAAATTAGCCTTTTCGAAATTGCACAGTACATCCGAAAACTCTCAATGCTGGTAACCCAACACATGAATGTTGGTCGTCCACCAGGAAATGAGGATACATTTGCGTCCAATAGACGCAGAGAAAAAGATATATGCAAGTTATGGAGCGCGAGAAATGGGAAAGGGGGTGGAATCAGAAACTGGGATTTTTTTCCAGACCTCGTATAATAGGAGAAGGGTATGATGAAAAGGACGAAATACACAAATCGGTTCAGAATTCCTGAAATAAGAAAAGTGTATAATAAAACGGATGAGAAACACATCATAACAACCTGTATATACCAGCCGATAGGACACGGGGAATCTGGATCCTTTTCCCAACCTATCCTAATCTGATTATGGTTTTGTGAGCTAAGTACGAATTAGTATTTGATTCAGCGAGGATTAATAGAAGTCTAATTTTGCCTAAGAAAATTAGCCTTTTCGATATTACTGATTGAGTGTTTGCTTAAGAGAGGTTTCGTAGAAGCTTCATTTTGCCTACAATGTTTCTTCCTTAGTGCTGCAAACACATGTAGGCAGCTTATAATAGCCTGTGAGCCAACACTAAAGCAAGGATTAAAAGGTTTATCATTGGTTATTCATGTTGAGATTTCCGCACTTTCCTAAGGGGCCGCAAAGTTTTTGTTACTTTTAGGATCTTAGCAAATATCATTGTTTTCCCCTAAATGCCAATCATCAATATTCCAGTCAATATAAAGCTTAGGAATTATGTGTGAATCTTTTTCTTTAACAGCCATCATAGATTAAGGATGAAATCTTTCAAACAACATGACACGGATTTTCCACCTTAGATACCCTGAATTGTCTCATCATCAATGATGAAAACAACAGGCAACAGAAAAACTTTATTGCCACTCAATTGTCTGTCTGTCGGTCTATGCTTATGGTATTAATCAAAAACCACCAATGCCAACTGGCCCATGATGTCCAAAAGTTTAGTTTCTATTGCTCTCACCTTTATTATGGGCTTTTACTACTCTTTATGATATCCTTTGGGGGAGGTTTCTTAAGGTCCATATTCCCACCTGTGTGTGTGTGTTTGCGTAGCTATACCAAGAAATGTTCCTTGGAGATTTATTAGCATTCAAGGCATCGTTTTGGCTTAAGCTTAAATATCTAAAACATGTAATTTCTCACACATACATATACACAAATACATACACTATTCATCCATGCCCACATATATGTGCATCAATATCCTTTGTTATGGTTATCCTTAGATGGCATAGATTTCACTTTTGTTTTGATTAAATGAAGCTTAACACAGACATGTGCAACCACTCCCCCGCCCTTCGCAACTTTCTCACCCTTTCACGTTTCCCAGGATAATTGTAATAATAAGGTGTTATAGTTAAGGTGCCTTGTTCGTTATGGAAAATAGGGTGTATGCAATGAGGAGTGATGGAATTTATAATTGCATCGAGAAATGACATTCGCATAAACTCTATATGAGGATAGAGCTACACAATATTTGATGGATCTACCCCCTAGGAACAATTCTTATAGGGATGTCCATATTATAACGTGGACTATATCGTTCCATGACATTAATCCCTCTCTTGATTTTTAAGGCAAAGAGTTATCCAAGGGTAAAACCGATAATAAATCCGACGGTGAGGAATCAGAAAAAAGAATTGAACGTGTTGAATATCGAGGTCTGACACTCAAAGGAGGAATTATGTGAAACCGTTCTTGAGTTAGGACTGGGCCAGGTCTTCTTAGCTACCATGACTAAAATCGAATCCATAGCTTTCTTCGTGACCAGAACTCTATTTCTCAAGGTGGAAAAGTCAACGGTCGGCATGCAGTTAACCAAGAGAAACGCCGAGACTAAATTCGAAGATAAGGAATCTGAACAAATAATTGAATGTTGTGAAATCGGAGGACTGTCACATAGAGGAAGAATTAGATGGACATACTCTAGAGTTAGAGCTGGACCAGGTCTCTTCAGCTACCCTGACCAAAAGCAAAACCATAGCTTTCTTCATGAGAAGAGCTTTTCTCATGATAGAAAAATCAAATGTCACCAAAGGGTTAACCAAGGGTAAAACCGATACTATGTTCGACGGTGAGGAATCAGAAAAGAGAATTGACGTGGTGAATATCGAGGTCTGTCACAAAAAGGAGGAATCGTATGAAAGCCTTCTTGAGTTGGGACTGGACCAGGTCTCATTAGTTGCTCTGACTTAAATGAAATCCATAGCCTTCTTCATGACCAAACCTGACTTTTTCAAGATGGAAAAGTCAAGGGTAAGTGTGGAGTTAAGGGAGACCCAGATACTAGGTTCGAAAGTAAATATAAAAGTACAAAAAGAATATAAAAGAACAAAAAGTGGTCCCAAAATTACGTAAAAAAAAATCATGTGGTGATACACTTTAAAAATTAAATTTAACACAAATATATATCCTGAAAGAAGAGTTCTTTCCTGAGAAACAAAATTTTAGAAAAACTAAGTTTTCTTTTGATGCTAAATTTTTTTTTCGTTTGAATTAAATAAAAAATAAAATATGCTATTTAAGAAAATACTTTAAAACAAAAGAGATTTTCGTTTGTTTAAAATTTCATCCCTAAGGAAATTATTTTTTCTATGGATAAAATAATACAATATGTATATCAATTTAAAAAGCGGGCTTACTCTTAAAAAGCTTTCAGCTGCTAAGTTAAAATACGATTGTTTTTAATTTTGTCAAATATTAAAAATGCCCTTTCAACAGAAGAGTTTAAAAAAGATAACCAAAATAATGCTATTGGATACTTGTTTGTATTTAGGATCTTCTTGTTGACTTTCCGCATCTTTTTTCTCATAACTCATGCTAGAATTGTTCCGAATTTGCTTGAGAATTGCTCCACTTTATAAGGTCTGAAAAATTTTTTTACCCCCAAAAATCCCCCAAATAAATGTTACCCCTAAAAATCCCCCTAAACGTGAAAAAAACCCTAAATTTGGGGGGAAACCCCTAACCTGGCAACACTGTTGGACACCCTCTTGAGTTAGGGCTAGACCAGGTCTCTTTAGCTACCCAGACTCAAACTACTGCTATAGCTTTCTTTCTGACAGAGCTGTATTTTTCAAGATGGGAGAGATAAACGTCAGCGAGGAGTTAACGGAGGGTTGAACCGAGGCTAAGTCCGAAGGTAAGGTTTCAGAATTAACAAGTATATACAGCCGTAAGTTCGGCGAGGCCGAATCTTATGTACCCTCCACCATGGATTGCGTAGAAACTTCTACGAAAGACTGTCATCCACAATCGAATTACTTGGGTTGTGGTATCTTAAAACTTCTTAACATCGCTTTCTAAATTGTGACTTAGTCTATACGTGGTAGAGAGCCAGAATTGAAATATGGTGGTCGCTTATACGGAAGCTATATACAATTATGAACTTGATATGGACCAATTTTTGTGTGATTGGGGATCGATTTATCTGAGGGTTATATATAACTATAGACCGATATGGACCTATGTTAGTTGGGCATGGTTTTTAACAGTCATATAATATCACAATGTACCAAATTTCAACTGACTCGGATGAAATTTGCTCCTCCAAGAGGCTCCAAAACCAAATCTCGGGATCGGTTTATATGGGGGCTATATATGATTATGGACTGATATGGACCACTTTTGGCATGGCTGTTAAATATCATACACTACCACCACGTACCAAATTTCAACCAGATCGGATGAATTTGGGGGTCCGTTTATATGGGGGCTATACGTAAAAGTGGACCGATATGGCCCATTTGTAATACCATCCGAGCTACATCAATAACCACTATTTGTGCCAAGTTTCAAGTCGATAGCTTGTTTCGTTCGGAAGTTTGCGTGATTTCAACAGACGGACGGACGAACATGCTTAGATCGACTCAGAATTTCACCACGACCCAGAATATATACTTTATGGGGTCTTAGAACAATATTTCGATGTGTTACAAACGGAATTACAAAGTTAATATACCCCCATCCTATTATGGAGGGTATAAAAATTTGGACGCGATGAAACCAGAGGTTTGTTACACAAAAAAGGATTCATGTAAAACCCTTCCCGAGTTAGGGCTGGACCAGGTCTCTTTAGTTACCCTGAATAAAACCAAAACCATAGCTTTCGTGGTGGCTGAGCTATCTTGTCAAGATGGGAAAGTCAATGGTCAGCAAGGAGTTAACCAAGAGAGGCACGAAGACTAACTCCGAAGGTAAGGAATTGAAACCAAATATTTAAGAGGCTTAAGATATTGTATTTTTATCCACTATTGGCATGGCATGGAAAATGGCGTACATAAGGCAAGACCCACAGAAGGCCGTTCGAAAAGAGACCAGGATGCCAGACATAAGAGCCATGGCAATCATCGCCGAATAACAACCATTCTGTGACGAGTATTCCATCCCATCGTTTGCAGGTGTAAGGTTAGGTTAGGTTATGTGGCAGCCCGATGTATCAGGCTCACTTAGACTACTCAGTACATTGTGATACCACAGTGGTGAACTTCTCTCTTATCACTGAGTGCTGCCCGATTCCATGTTAAGGTCCTGGAATCGGGAAGCATTCGGACTCATCCGAGTCCGAACGGCGTTCCACATTGCAGTGAAACCATTTAGAGAAGCTTTGAAACCCTCGGAAATGTCACCAGCATTACTGAGGTGGGATAATCCACCGCTGAAAAACTTTTTGGTGTTCGGTCGTAGCAGGAATCGAACCCACGACCTTGTGTATGCAAGGCGGGCATGCTAACCACTGCACCACGGTGGCTCCCAGGTGTAATGTCTTCGAATATTTGGAGAACGCACAAAACAATCAAAGGGTTGTGCCACGCCGAGGAGTTTTCGAGTCATTGTCCTCTAACGGTTAGCATGCCTGCTTTACATATATAGGAACGTAGGTTCAACCCCAGTTTCGACAGAACACCAAACAGTTTTTGGCGGTGGTTTATACCATCGCAGTAATGCTGGTGATATTGCTGAGTATTTTACAACTTTCCTAAGTGGTTCCACAGTAGCATGAAACGCCATTCGGGCTATAGAAGGACATACCTTGTCAATGACCTTAACATGTATGCGAATATGATCACCTCAACCATGTTTCAGGAGCAAATTGTTATTTTTTGGATGTTGATCGTGTAATATGTTCGCCGACAAAAATGTTGTTTTCTCGCCCAACATAACATACTTGCCGAAATCAAAGAAAATAACATGGTTACGACAAACATGTTACATTGTCACTATCCGAAAATAACATTCTTCTTTCGAAACATAATTGAGGTAATCATATTCCTTCTCTGGCTATAGGTTAGGTTAGGTTAGGTTAGGTTAGGTTAAAGTGGCAGCCCGATTAAAATTCTGGCTCACTTAGACTATCGCGGACTCCTCCCAAACACGGACACTTTTCTGGGTACGTTTGCTATATTAACACATTAAAATTAACCCCTCACACCTGGACACCTCTCAAAGGTGGACACAATTTAGACGACCATGGGTGTCCTTCTTTCAGAGGTTTCACTGTACATTTTTGGAGAGAAAAAACATTTTTAGGACAAACATGTTCCATGTTCAGCGTCTAAAAATAAAATGTTGATCTTGAAACCTTCTCTGGCTGTAGAATCGGGCAGCCCTCACTGATAATATAGAAGTTCACCACCTGTGGTATCACAATGGACTTAGTAGATTAAGTGATCCCAAAATATCACTCTGCCACTATAACTAACCTAATCTAACCATGAGCCGCTGGAAAGTTGGAAAAACGACCCTATTTGGCGAACTAAAAATTAAGCCCAAATAACCTACTAGTCAGATCTCTTGCTTGGCACCGTTTCAATTTTGCTAATCGTATTTTCTACAAACCTCAAAAAGTATTACTCAGTGGGATTGTATTCCTTCTCTGGTGTGTGGAATCGGGTAGAACTCATTGGTAAGAAAGAAGTTCACCTCATGTGGTTTCACAATAGACTGAGTATCCCAAATATACCAAAATATCAGTCTGCCACTATACCTAACCTAACCTAAAATTGAGCCATTGCAACGCTGGATTGCAGGAAAACTGATCCTATTTGGCGAACCCAAAAATTGAGCCAAGATAACCCACTGGTCAGATCTCTTGTCACTGTTTAATTTTGCTACTCGTATTTTCTACAAACCTCAAAAAGTATTACTCAGTGGGATTGTATTCCTTCTCTGGGTGTGGAATCGGGCAGAACTCATCGGTAAGAGAGAAGTTCACCTCATGTTGTTTCACAATAGACTGAGTAGTCTAAGTTATACCAAAATATCACTATGCCACTATACCTAACCTAACCTAAAATTGAGCCATTGCAACGCTGGATTGCAGGAAAACTGATCATATTTGGCGAACCCAAAAATTTTGCAAAGATAACCCATGGTCAGATCTCTCGTCTTGTCACTGTTTAATTTTGCTACTCATATTTTCTCCAACCCTCAAAAAGTATTACTCAGATTCCTTCTCTGGATGTGGAATCGGGCAGAACTCATTGGTAAGAGAGAAGTTTACCTCCTGTGATATCACAATGAACTGAGAAGTCTATAAATATCAGTCTCAAAATATCAGGCTGCCACTATACCTAACCAAATCTAACATTGAGCTGTTGCAACGCTGGATAGCTGGAAAACTGACCTTATTTGATGAACCAAAAATTACGCCAAAATAACCCGATCTCTTGTCTTGTCACCGTTAAATTTTGCTACTCGTATTTTCTTCAAACCTCAATAAGTATTTCGCAGAGGATAAGAGAGAGAGAGAGAGAGAGAGAGAGAGAGAGAGAGAGAAAATCGCTGACACCACTAAAGGACTTGTTTACCACAGCACACTATGGATCTAAAATTGAGGGGGTTAAATTTTCGCCAAACCCAAAAAACACCTACCTACCCAATGGTTTCTCGGTTAAGGGTATCGAATTAAAAGCAGACTGTGTTGAGAAAGTAATCGCCATTTTTTCAAAATATTGTTACCCTTTTCATAGACTAAGTACTTATAAGTACCATGCAAACACATAGGCCTTACACGCAAAGAAGGAATATGATCCCTCCAAGACCAAAATTTTATTTTTAGACGGAGAACATGGAATATGTTTGTCGCAAAAATGTTTTTTTTTTTTTGACAAAAATGTACAGTGAAACCTCTGAATGAAGGACACCCACTGTCGCCTAAATTTTGTCCATCTTTGAGAGGTGCCAGGTAATATAGCAAACGTCCCGAGAAAACTGTCCGTGTTTGGGAGATGTCTGGGTTTTAGAGTGTCCAAGTTTGAGAGGCTTCACTGTACATGGTTGCCAAAATCAGATACACATTGTCTTAGAAAATAACATGGTTGCGATAAACATCTTACATGTTTCCCGTCCAAAAATAACATTTTGCTCTTGAAACTTGGTTGAGGTGATCATATTCCTTCTCTGGCTGTGCTTTTTGTAAGGATTATTCCATAGGTGAAGTACTCACTGGGAGCCAACGTGGTGCAATGGTTAGCATGCCCACCTTGCATACACAAGGTCGTGGGTTCGATTCCTGCTTCGACCGAACACCAAAAAGTTTTTCAGCGGTGGATTATCCCACCTCAGTAATGATGGTGACATTTCTGAGGGTTTCAAAGCTTCTCTAAGTGGTTTCACTGCAATGTGGAACGCCGTTCGGACTCGGCTATAAAAAGGAGGTCCCTTGTCATTGAGCTTTACATGGAATCGGGCAGCACTCAGTGATAAGAGAGAAGTTCACCAATGTGGTATCACAATGGACTGAATAGTCTAAGTGAGCCTGATACATCGGGCTGCCACCTAACCTAACCTAAGGTCAGTTATCCAGCTATTCAGCGTTGTACCCTCAGAAATGTCACCAGAATTAGTGAAGTAGGATAATCCACCGCTGAAAATTTTTTTGGTGTTCGGTCGAAGCAGGAATCGAACCCACGACCTTGTGTATACAAGGCAGGCATGCTAGCCATTGCACCACGGTGGCTCCCCTTATTTGATGAACCAAAAATTATGCCAAAATAAACCGATTTCTTGTCTTGTCACCGTTAAATTTTGCTACTCGTATTTTCTTGAAACCTCAATAAGTATTTCTCAGAGGGATTAAAAGAAAATCGCTGACACCACTAAAGGACTTGTTTACCACAGCACACTATGGATCTAAAATTTTTGGGGGGTTAAATTTTCGCCAAACCCAAAAAACACCTACCTACCCAATGGTTTCTCGGTTAAGGGTATCGAACTAAAAGCAGACTGTGTTGAGAAAGTAATCGCCATTTTTTTCAAAATATTGTTACCCTTTTCATAGACTAAGTACTTATATCACCACCCATGCAAACACATAGGTCTTACACGCAGAGAAGGAATATGATCCCTCCAAGACCAACATTTTATTTTTAGACGGAGAACATGGAATATGTTTGTCGCAAAAATGTTTTTTTACAAAAATGTACAGTGAAACCTCTGAATGAAGGACACCCACTGTGGCCTAAATTTTGTCCATCTTTGAGAGGTGCCAGGTAATATAGCAAACGTCCCCAGAAAACTGTCCGTGTTTGGGAGATGTCTGGGTTTTAGAGTGTCCAAGTTTGAGAGGCTTCACTGTACATGGTTGCCAAAATCAGATACACATTGTCTTAGAAAATAAAATGGTTGCGATAAACATCTTACATGTTTCCCGTCCAAAAATAACATTTTGCTCTTGAAACTTGGTTGAGGTGATCATATTCCTTCTCTGGCTGTGCTTTTTGTAAGGATTATTCCATAGGTGAAGTACTCACTGGGAGCCAACGTGGTGCAATGGTTAGCATGCCCACCTTGCATACACAAGGTCGTGGGTTCGATTCCTGGTTCGACCGAACACCAAACAGTTTTTCAGCGGTGGATTATCCCACCTCAGTAATGATGGTGACATTTCTGAGGGTTTCAAAGCTTCTCTAAGTGGTTTCACTGCAATGTGGAACGCCGTTCGGACTCGGCTATAAAAAGGAGGTCCCTTGTCATTGAGCTTTACATGGAATCGGGCAGCACTCAGTGATAAGAGAGAAGTTCACCAATGTGGTATCACAATGGACTGAATAGTCTAAGTGAGCCTGATACATCGGGCTGCCACCTAACCTAACCTAAGGTCAGTTATCCAGCTATTCAGCGTTGTACCCTCAGAAATGTCACCAGAATTAGTGAAGTAGGATAATCCACCGCTGAAAATTTTTTTGGTGTTCGGTCGAAGCAGGAATCGAACCCACGACCTTGTGTATACAAGGCAGGCATGCTAACCATTGCACCACGGTGGCTCCCCTTATTTGATGAACCAAAAATTATGCCAAAATAAACCGATTTCTTGTCTTGTCACCGTTAAATTTTGCTACTCGTATTTTCTTGAAACCTCAATAAGTATTTCTCAGAGGGATTAAAAGAAAATCGCTGACACCACTAAAGGACTTGTTTACCGCAGCACTTAAAAATTGATCTAAATTTTCTGAGGGTTAAATTTCCTCCATACCCAAAAAAACCTATCTACCTTATGGTAGGTGAGGTGAGCAGACTGTGTTGAGAAAGTAATCGCTATTTTTTCAAAATATTGGTACCCTTTTCATAGACTAAGTACTTATAGCACAACCCATGCAAACATATAAGCCTTATACGCAGAGAATGAATATGATCCCTCCAAACAGGTTTCAACATCAACATTTTATTTTTAGACTGAGAACATGGAATATGTTTGTCGCAAAAATGTTTTTTTTTTTTTGAGAAAAATGTACAGTGAAACCTCTTAAAGAAGGACACCCACGGTCTCCTAAATTTTGTCCTTCTTTGAGAGGTGTCCACCCCTCGCGGTTAATTTTAATGTGTTAATATAGCAAACGTACCCAGGAAACTGTCCGTGTTTGGGAGGAGTCCGAGTTTTAGAGTGTCCAATTTTTAGAGGTTTCACTATACATGGTTGCCGATATCAGATACATATTATCTGAGAAAATAACATGTTTGCGATAAACATGTTACATGTTTCCCGTCCAAAAATAACATTTTGCTCTTGAAACTTGGTTGAGGTGTTGCTATTCCTTCTCTGGTTGTGCTTTTTGTAAGGATTATTCCATATGTGAGTAATAATAAATAAGAAAATTTAATATAGGATTTTTTTCTCAGTGTAAATAAAATTAAATATCGAAATTTTTTCAGTGTAAATAAATTCATTTTTTTTATCATTTTCTCTTTGTACTTCATCCTATAATAAAGCTCATGATATTGCTTGGTTGCATCCATAGCCTACTATTCCATATGGCAAACTTTCGACCACTTTCATATCTCTATGGGCGGTTTACCTAATGAGCTGATTTACTGCCCAAGCAATTGGCTTTTATGATGTTCTCCGTATGGCCTTCATATTCAACGACCAATATAAAGGTACACCTTAGACATCTCAAATCAGTCGTAAACGATTCTAGTGGCATTGCATATTCCTCTGTGGATAGAGGTGGGCAATTGTGGAACGACAGGACACCACATGATAAATTGACACGTATATTTATTGTAGCCTTAGGACAAATGCCAAAACTTAGTTAAGGCTTACCCATATACGTGAGCGTGTGAATAACTAAGGGCCTGTGTTTGGGTGTGTGACGGAGAGAGAAAAAGTGTTATGGCACGTGCCAGGTGAGAGCAGTTCACAAAATGTAGCTTCCAGCTAGACCATGGGCTAAATGAAAGACCTATCAGAAATCATGTAGAGTAGAAATTAATGTTGTAAAACATGACCCATGATATTCGAACGAACTGAATCAGCCAAATTAATGGCCTACTAATCAATAAAAATATTTCCTTCTTGTTTCAAATTAAAAAAAAAAAAAATAAAAATAGGAAGAAAAAATTGTAAAAAAAGCAATAATTCATATGCCCAACAACCTTGAAAATTTGATTAGATCTGCTTTTCCTCCCTCCTTAGGTTCAATCTGTTATTTCTCCCTTCACAAAAAAAAGAAAAAAAAACATTGTCAACCACAAATAATCCCTAACTAAGCTACCATAAGCTTCTGTTTTTTTTACCAGAAAATCCCTGCCACAGCTCAATGATTGACAAATGAGTGACACTGTATCTATGGTCTTTCTATCCTAGAGGGTGGTGGTTTGCGGTGGCAGAAATTTCCATAAGCTCCAATCCAAAATCATTTCTATTTTGGATCACTGACAATTTGTTTACGCTTCAATTGTCATTGAAAGATGAAACTAATCCTTAATTAAACACCTGCTTTATAAATTTCTCTTGTCGGATAAATGTTTGGCATTAAGTTCTACCGCATACATATTTCATGGTGTATGGAAAATGATGAGGATGCTACGAAAGAGGAGTATAAGGGGGTATACATATAACTCTAGCCATAACTGGCATAATTGTTTTGGAACAAAATGTCAATGAAGTAAATCTTAAGCCTACCAAAGATAGTGAAACCAGAGTCAAAATAAACCTAAAAAACCATCTTTGGTTTAGTAAAGGCAGCCTACTTTTGATTGCCTTAAAGAATAAGGGCAAATAGGATCCAGAGAAATGAAAATGGGAGAGGATATTATCAGCGAATGAATAGATGCATTTAAAACCAGTGAGTAAAGTAGAAAGTCGGACGGGGCCGACTATATCATACCCATAACCACCCCTACTGAATTAGTAAACATAAGCATTAGTGGGGTATCATTGGTATAGGTTTTAAAGTATCATTGGTATAGGCTTTAGAGAACATAAGGGGGGGGGGGGGGGGGGTACATGTTTATGGGTATCTTGTCACAATCTGAGCAGAAATGTCTAATATTTGAAGCTATAGTTTATTTTGCACCAAAAGAGTTAGTATGCCACTATTATTGAGTCCATTATTAAAACAGAGGAAATCGGTCAATTAGTTGTGGGTAATAAATCCAAATTTCTGCAAATAGGGCAATAGATTTATGTACGAGCTACATTTAAGTCTAAATAGGATCGACTAGTACATCAAAATTTGAAATTTGAGTAAAATTGGTTAATAAATAAAAGCGATGCATATATATGGGACCTATATCTAAATCTGAACAAATTTGTATAATATTTTCCAGGTATGATTGATACCACAGAAGGTCACTTTGTGTAAAATTTGAGTACGATCAGTTAATAAATGAGGCCCCTATGGTCAAAAATAAGGTTATTAGGGGCATATTTTTCAAAATCGGGCGATACATATATATGAGAAATATATCTAAATTTGAACCGATTTCGATGAAATGTTGCACATACAGGTAGTGCTATAGAAGATTCCATTTAGCCAACCTTGGTTACGATCAGTTGATAAATAAGGGTTTTACGGAACCGATTTCGATGAAATTTCGCACATACAGTTAGAGCTATAGAAGATTACATTTAGCCAACTTTGAGTACGATCGGTTGATAAATAAGGGTTTTACGGTCAAATTTGACCAAATCGTTCGATACATATATATGGGAGCTATATCTAAATCTGAACCGATTTCGATGAAATTTCGCACATACAGTTAGAGGTATAGAATATTATATTTAGCCAACTTTGAATACTATCGGTTGATAAATAAGGGGTTTACGGTCAAATTTGACCAAATCGTTCGATACATATATATGGGAGCTATATCTAAATCTGAACCGATTTCGATTATTTTTTGGCACATACTATCAGTACTATAAAAGATTAGAGTAAGCCACGTTTGAGTGAGATCGTTTAATAAATAAGGGTTTTATGGTCAAATTTAGGAAAATCGGGCTATACATATATATGGGAGCTATATCTAAATCTGAACCGATTTCGATGAAATTTTGCAGACTTAAAGGGCGATGAAAAAGTTTACTATGTGCAAAATTTGATGACGATCGGTTTGTAAAAAAGCGCAACGTAACTCCATTTGTCGAAATCAGGCGTTACATAAATATGGGAGCTATATCTAAATTTGATCTGATTTCATCAAGGCCGTAGCCAGGATTTTAATTCGGGGGGGGGGGGGGGGGGATGGGGTTCAACTTTAAAAAAAAAATATTCATATAATCTCATGTGTAGAAAATTTTATTTATGCATAGGTATGTATACAATATTTTTATAATATTAAATTGAGCCGACGGGCTTTTTGGGCAGCAAATAAATCAATGACTTCTTCAGTCGGCACATTTATTCGGCGATAAACCGACTTTAATGCCAATCCTTTGAGTCTACTTTCGCTAGTCGAATTTCTAAGATACGTCTTTAATCTCTTCATTGTTGAAAATGAGCGTTCGGATGAGCACGTAGTAACTGCAGGGATGGAAAATGCAGTACTATAGTACTTTTTCAAAACTTTTTCACCCCGGTCAGTACCGTAATACCCCCGCGAATGATTTAGTACCTTTTGTGTAGACATTTTTGAGTCGATATCAGATTTATGGTACAATAGCTTTGACAAAATATTTTAATATTTTTTGAGAAAGTCTTTATCAACCTTATTTGCTAATAGTCTTTTACAAATATGGCAAAACAGACATGTTCATGTGGGAAGAAAATCTCGATTTTGTAAAAGACATAGTCAAACACAGGATTTTATTGAACTTGAATAATGTTTTAGTCGAAAAAAGAATGCGATTCTATATTATCGATTTTTTCTTTCGGTAGAAAATGTTGTCAAAATTTTATTTCTATATAGAATTATTGCAAAATTTTATTTTTATAGAAAATTTTGACAATATTTTATTTCAATTGAAAATTTTGTAAAAATTTTATTTCTACAGGAAATTTTTGCAAAATTGCAATTTTTTTTCTATAGAATTTTTTTTTTTGCAAAATTTTATTTATATAGAAAATTTTGTCAAAATTTTATTTTCTTTAAATTTCAGTCTCTTGACAATAATCTTCCAGTGAAATTTTTGTTGAAATTTAGTAAAAAGTACCTTTCCGCACAAAAAATGCCTTTTTTGTACTTTCTTAAAAATTGTATTTTCCATCCCTGAGTAACTGGCAAAGTGACCAAAATTTTTAAAAGAATATGCACGTTTGGAAATATCTCTTTATTGCTTCCATCGCTGACTTAGGCAGGTTTTGCGCCATTTCATTTACACATGTGTGTTTGGCTGTTTCGTTGTTGTTGCAATGGCCAAACAAAGCGAGTCATGTTCACAAAAAGAACAACAAACACACATAAAAAGCAGAAATACATTTTCCAGAAATGAAATTTGTGGTGCGAGAACAAAAATAATTTGTTTTTTTTTTCGACCGCCGTTTGACGGGCTTTTCAACTAGTATTCTCTGATTTATACAAGTTTTATAGGCAAGCGTTTTTCAAAATGAAACCTCCAGCTTTTCTTCAACATCTTCGATAAAATTTCTCTACGCAGCTAAAAATATATATTTATTTATATAAAAATATTCATTCATTTCGGGGGGGGGGGGGTGGGGTTGATCCCCCTCACCCCCCCCCCCCCTGAATACGGCTTTGGATTTCTTACAAATTCAATAGCGTTCGTCCTTGTGCCCAAAAAACACCCTGTACCAAAATTTATCCAAATCGGTTAATAATTGCGACCGGAATCCTGTGAACAACAAATACATGGACAGACGGACGGACGGACACCAAGCGCTGGATCGACTCAGGAGGTGATTCTGAGTCGATCGGTATATATTTTATGGGGTCTAAAATCAATATTTCTGGTAGGCACATTTTTGGCCGATCAAACTTATTATACCATGACCACTATGTGGTTTAGGGTATACAAATCTGGAGTTAAACTAATCCTAAATTTAATTTGTTAAAAAAAAGAATTATGAGCTTATAGTTAAATTTTATTTTATTTTTATACCCTGCGCCACACTGTTCCACAGTGTGTCCGTCCGTCCGTCTGTCTGTCTGTGAACACATTTTTGTGATCAAAGTCAAGGTCGCAATTTAAGTCCAATCGCCTTCAAATTTGGCACATGTTCCTAATTTGGGTCAGAATATAACCCTATTGATTTTGGAAGAAATCGGTTCAGATTTAGATATAGCTCCCATATATATCTTTCGCCCGATATGGACTAATATGGACCCAGCAGCCAGAGTTTTATACCGATTTGCTTGAAATTTTGTACAAACATAACACTTAGTCGTACAGTCAAGTGTGCAAAATTTGATTGAAATCGGTTCAGATTTAGATATAGGTCCCATATATATCTTTCGCCCGATATAGACTAAGATGGTCCTAAAAGCCAGAGTTTTGGCCCAATTTGGTTGAAATTTTGCACAGGTAGTAGATTTAGCATTATAGCTATGCGTGCCAAATTTGGTTGAAATCGATTCAGATTAAGATATAGCTCCTATATATATCTTTCGCCCGATATGCACTTATATGGACCCAGAAGCCAGAGTTGTATCCCGATTAGCTTAAAATTTTGCACAAGGAGAACAATTATTAGTATAGCCAAGTGTGCAAAGTTTGATTGAAATCGGTTCAGATTTATATATAGCTCCCATATATATCTTTCGCCCGATATGGACTAATATGGTCCTAGAAGCCAGAGTTTTGGCCCAATTTGGTTGAAATGTTGCACATGGAGTAGATTTAGCATTATAGCTATGCGTGCCAAATTTGGTTGAAATCGATTCAGATTTAGATATAGCTCCCATATATATCTTTCGCCAGATATGCACTTATATGGACCCAGAAGCCAGAGTTGTATCCCGATTAGCTTGAAATGTTGCACAAGGAGTACAATTGGTAGTATAGTCATGTGTGCCAAATTAGATTGAAATCGGTTCAGATTTAGATATAGCTTCCATATATATTTTTCGCCCGATATGGACTTGTATGACCCCAGAAGCCAGAGTTTTGGACCAATTGGGTTGCAATTTTGCACTAGGAGTAAAATTAGTAATATAGTCATGTGTGCCAAATTTCGTTGAAATCGGTTGAGAATTAGATATAGCTCCCATATATATGTTTTTCTGATTTCGACAAAAATGGTCAAAATACCAACATTTTCCTTGTTAAATCGCCACTACTTAGTCGAAAAGTTGTAAAAATAACTCCAATTTTCATAAACTTCTAATACATATATATCGAGCGATAAATCATAATTAAACTTTTGCGAAGTTTCCTTAAAATTGCTTCAGATTTAAATGTTTCCCATATTTATACCCTGCTCCACACTGTGGAACAGGGTGTTATAAGTTAGTGCATATGTTTGCAACACCCAGAAGGAGACAAGATAGACACATGGTGTCTTTGGCAAAAATGCTCAGGGTGGGCTCTTGAGTCGATATAGCGATGTCCGTCTGTCCGTGAACACATTTTTGTAATCAAAGTCTAGGTCGCAGTTTTAGTCCAATCGACTTCAAATTTGGCACAAGTATGTGTTTTGGCTCAGAATAGATCCCTATTGATTTTGGAAGAAATCGGTTCAGATTTAGATATAGCTCCCATATATATATTTCGCCCGATATGGACTTATATGGACCCAGAAGCCAGAGTTTTACCCTACTTTGCTTAAAATTTTGCACAAGAAAAACAATTAGTACTATAGTCAAGTGTGCCAAATTTTATTGAAATCGGTTCAGATTTAGATATAGCTCCCATATATATCTTTCGCCCGATATGGACTAATACGGTCCCAGAAGCCAGAGTTTTACCCCAATTTGGTTGAAATTTTGCACAGGGAGTAGAATTAGCATTGTAACTATGCGTGCCAAATTTAGTTGAAATCGGTTCAAATTTAGATATAGCTCCCATATATAGCTCTCGCCCGATTTACACTCATATGACCACAGAGGCCAATTTTTTGCTCCGATTTGGTTGAAATTTTGCACAGAGAGTAGAATTAGCATTTTAGCTATGCGTGCCAAATTTGGTTGATATCGGTTGAGATTTAGATATAGCTTCCATATATGTGTTTTTCTGATCTCGACAAAAATGGTCAAAATACCAACATTTTCCTTGTAAAATCGCCACTGCTTAGTCGAAAAGTTGTAAAAATGACTCCAATTTTCCTAAACTTCTAATACATATATATCGAGCGATAAATCATAAATAAACTCTTGCGAAGTTTTCTTAAAATTGCTTCAGATTTAAATGTTTCCCATATTTTTACTAACATTGTGTTCCACCCTAGTGCATTAGCCGACTTACATTTTGAGTCTATAGATTTTGTAGAAGTCTATCAAATTCTATCCAGATCGAGTGATATTTAAATGTATGTATTTGGTACAAACCTTTATATATAGCCCCCAACACATTTGACGAATGTGATACGGTATCGAAAATTTAGATCTACAAAGTGGTGCAGGGTATAATATAGTCGACCCCGCCCGACTTTAGACTTTCCTTACTTGTTCATAATAATAAAGAACATCTCGGTAAGTAGTTAGGATGTCATGCCGTGGTGTCATATTAGATTCATATCACCTTGGAATAGACGTTTCGATGTATCGTATTCAATAGCGTGGTGGCTGAGTGTGCTAAATCGTTCTGTTGTGGTACCACCAGACCTAGGTTCAACAAGCGTTGAAGAAGTTTTTCAATTTGTTAAAATTTGATAATAAGAAAATAAAAGTATAAAAAAAGTACTGATAAAAATAAAAAGTGACATTGGAGAAAAAATTTTGTTTTTAGTTTTTTTTTTTTAATTTCTTCATCCAAATGACAAGCCCATGTAAACTTCACTGGAGATGCTCCAAATTGTACTATTTCCGGATCACAAATTTTGGATCCTAACTATTTTTTGGAAGGTCTTCTTTTATTACTGAAGACCATTTTCTACAACTTTTTAGAAATTTCGATTTTGGGTGACACTCTTTAGTAGAACTTTGTATGCAATTCATGGTGGAGGGAACATCAGATTTGGCCTAGCCAAACATTCTACCGTAGATACATTTATAGACATATGTTATATACGTAGAAGGTTCATCTTTTTTCTATTAAAATTACATAGGTGCGTATACGCATTGCTAATATGTACCAGTGTCACCCATACGCCTATTGTACCATCTCTGCAGCAACTTATTCTTTCTGCATACACACATGAATGCAAGCTTTAGTAAAAAAAAATAAAGATTTTCTTTCGTAGCCAAAATGAAGAATATTTAGTAAAAATATTTTATCTCAGATACAAATATTTTCATATGGACCTTACATTTGTCCAACATACCATACATTTCATAATTTTTCATAAGAAATCTCATATACCTCAATGTTTTCGCATAAAATTCCATCATACTGACATTGTCTTCATTCCTTTGTTATTGGGAGCATCTTCTACATTGGTTACATACACTCACTTCATGCGTTTCTTTTTTTTTTTTTTTGCTCTGATGAAAGCATAATTTTCCAGTTGCCTAAACATGAAATATGCTTTTTCGCGCTCAATGATTTTTTTGTTCACACCACAATCATATAGCAATATTTCAAGCAAAGGATTAAAGTAGAAAAAAACTCACTATATTTCAATATTTTTATATGAAACTTTTCCCCTGGATAGCAAGAGGGATCTAGCAACCGTAAAACCCAAGGAAAAAATGAAAATTTCATACCACGCACTTCCATTTTGTCTGGAGGCGGTGGACAAAAAAATCAATTTGAAATTGCCATGTGGCATGGCATATAAGCGGCGTTAAGTTGCATCGTTGCATATATCCTTAATGGTTTCTTATTAAGCGAATTGTAGCTAGGCAAAGGACTTTTGTCATTTCGTTCATCTCTCTCCCTCTTCCTCTCTCGTTGTGCCAGCCTTATGAAATTTTTGTTGCCATGACAAAATATATGAGAAAGAATTTATAGCTATTGAGGGTTTTTGGTAGCATCCGCATTAATTTGTTACCATCAAATCGATGAGGAGAATTGATGGTATCCTTTGGCATCGCCATGTAGCTGAGTGCAGTGTATGCCAAGCAATTTATCGAAATTACTTACAATTAAGCATGGTCTCTAATTACCGCAACATGTAGAGTGTGGAAAGGATACTTGTGTGTGTGTAAGCACTTCTCAAATTCTATTGGCTTATGCACACAAGAACCCTATCGAAAGCTTAGGCAACTGCATGTTGAAAAGTATCCTTCATGATGCCTGTACTTAGGTCCCAACCAAATACTTAAGTAGGTCTACAAGCACCTCTAGTTTCTATCAGCAGGCTACCATCTTAATTAGTAAATATTCGAGTTTCCAAAAAATAAATGACTATGATTGGCCCTCTGCATTGAACTACAGATACATCAAAAAGAGACCAACACAACAGGGTGCAATCACTGCCAGCAAACGTTTATAGAATATTAAAATTTTATATTTTTTTTCTGTTTTGGCCCATAGTCATTCATGGGAAAACTTTTCCAACCATACTTCAAATTAATCTTCCATTAGCAATGACACAAGTGCATCTTTTGCTAATATTTTGGGGAATCTTTTCAAAATACACACCAGCTGCATAGCCTGTGGATATGGTTTTGGCCAGTTTTTAAACTTTTTGCAAATTAAGAGCATGGCATAGAGCTTGAAATGACATTTCATTGCTCGAGGCAAAAAAAAGAGAAGTTCTTATAGATATAATGGGGATATTTAAAATTTAAAAGCGATTTCTGGAAGAAAATATCCAAATAACGAAAACATTCAGAATTTAATCTAGTAAAAATACAAAATAAAAGCTATTTTATTGAGAATGAAATTATTGATAGAAATGTCGACCATCTTTTATAGAATCAATAATAGCGTATGGATAATATTTTCTGTATATCAGCAATAATTATACGCACCGTAGTCCAAACGAAATAAAATTAATTATACGCCACATTGTCTTCATTCTTAAGTAAGATATAATATTCCTATTCCTACGGAGTAGGGAGCTATCTAACTTTCAATATCGCCTCTATAAAATTAATATTAGTAGTTATACAGATTTCAATTATCGAAGTCGTATCCCCCTTTTGTGATATAATAACAAACCTATTCGTGAGCCACCTTTGGACCATGGGAAGCTTGTCAATCTTGCATACACAGGACCGTGGGTTTCGAACAAACATCAAATAGATTTTCAGCGGTGGATTGTCCCTTCTCAGTATTGCTGGTGATATTTCTGAGCTTATGTTAGTGGTGTCACCATAAGGTGAAACGTAGTTCGTGTTCTGCTATAAAAGGGAGGTTTCCATCGTTTGTAGAATTTTACCAAACATTGTAGATATTTTACTGAACTGGTCGAATTCTTGACGTTTTGGTTGATTTTGCAAAATATTCCTCTCCACGAGATAAGTAGATCAGCAATAATTATACGCACCGTAGTCCAAAAGAAATAAACTTAATTATTCGCCACATTGTCTTCACTTCAGCTATGTGATAGTCCCTTGCACGGTTTCCATCGTTGTTAGAATTCTACCAAAAATGGCAGATATTTTACTGAACTGGTCGAATTCTTGACGTTTTGGTAGATTTTGCAAAATATTCCTCTCCACGAGATAAGAGGTACATCAATTTGCTATAGAAAAAAATTGAGAAAATTGTCTATAGAAATAAAATTTTGAGAAAATCTTCTATAAAAGTTGCAAAAAATTTTCTATAGAAATAGATTTTTGACAGCATTTTCTATAGAAATAAAATGTTGAGAAAATTTTCTATAGAAATGAAAGGTTGACAACATTTTCTATAGAAATAAAATGTTGTCAAAATTTTCTATAGAACTAAAATTTTGAGAAAATTTTATATTAAAATAAAGTTTTGAGAAGATTCTACAGAGAAAATTTTTTTTGACAAAATCTTTTATAAAAATAAAATTTTGAAAAAAAAAATTGGCAAACTTTTCTATAGAAATAAATGTTGAGAACATTTTCTATAGAATATACACTATATCTTGACACAATTTTCTGTAGAATTAAAAATGTTTACAAATTTTCTGTAAAATCCTTATTACATTTAAAATTCGACACATTTATAATTCAAGGGAGAGATCGAAATATATAATAAATAAACCTCTAAAATAAAATAATAAAACATTTTTTTTCGAAAAAAAATCATAGTAACCACCAAATAATCAAAAAAACTTCAAAATAAGTTTTTTTAAATTTGGTAC
Organism: Haematobia irritans; assembly: GCF_050003625.1. NCBI lineage: Eukaryota > Metazoa > Arthropoda > Insecta > Diptera > Muscidae > Haematobia > Haematobia irritans. The sequence continues at coordinate 6,199,901 of NC_134398.1, forward strand.
ATATTTGGTAAAATGTCTTTAAAATTTTTGTAGATTTTTTTTTGCAAGAGTGGCAACCGTGGTCCGTTGCCAGTGAGTTAAACATGGAATCGGGCAGCTCTCAGTAACAAGAGAGAAGTCCACAACTGTGGTATGACAATGGACCGAATAGTCTAGGTTAGATGGCAGCCCGATTTATCAGACTCACTTAGACTATTCAGTCCATTGTGATACCACATTGGTGAACTTCTCTCTAAGTAAACCCGAAATAACAGGCTGCCAACATATCTAATCTAACCTAACCTAAACGATGCCGATGATTGTGGTGTGAACCGCTGCACCATCATACGGTCGTTCTCCCGTCGTATTCATCGACCTGGTCTAAGAAGAAATACCGAATATTATCGGGAAAATATCCTAATGATGGTATTGAAGGCAGACAAATATTTCGGCCGCAGACCGTGGACACTCGAATAGGACTCCGCACCCTCAGAATGGTTTTAAACAGAGGTTTCTTACTTCATTTTACAGCACATTGATCACCAAAATCTGCGAAAGTCAATCCGCTGAACTTTTGCGCCTGGGGCATTTTGCAGAGTAAGGTTGGCTATAAAATATATAAAAGTGTCGATCATCTCAAATGGGTAAAAATACCCCAGATTCATTTTCGTTCAGCGTGTGATGGCCTTTTTGATCCTTCGTAACCAATTCGGACAAAACTAAACTGATTCTAAAATTTAATTTTATTTTCGACATTTTTTTACTTGTTTTTTTTTTTATTATACTTTAATAAAATAAAGAAATTAAAAATAATTTAGTGCTTTATTTTGATGCATTACATATCAGGGTGGTCTCCTTTTGTCAACATTTTCTTTATATAGAAAATTTTGTAAAAATTTCATTGCTATAGAAAATTTTGTAAAATTTTGTTTTCTATAAAAAATTTTGTCAAAATTTTATTTCTATAAAAAAATTTGTCAACATTTTATTTCTATAAAAAAATTTGTCAACATTTTATTTCTGTAGAAAATTTCGTAAAAATTTTATTTCTACAGAAAATTTTGCCAACATTATATTTCTATAGACAAAATCTACCAAATTAACAAAACCTTATTTTTAACTCGAAAGAAATTTTTTATATTGAATTTAGAGAAAATATTGTCAAAATTATATTTATATAGAAAATGCCAAAATTCTATTTCTTTAGAAATTTTTCTCAAAAATTTTTTTTTATAGAAAATTTTATTTTTATAGAAAATTTAGTCAAAATTTTATTTTTATAGAAAATTTTGAAAATTTTTTTCCACAGAAATTTTTGTTAAAATTTGTTTTCTTTAGAAATTTTTGTCAAAATTTTATTTCTTTAAAAAATTTTGTCAAAATTTTATTTATGTAGATAATTTTGTAAAAATTTTATTTCTATAGAAAAAATTGTCACAATTTTATTTATATAGATAATATTGTCAAATTTTATTTCCACAAAAAATTTTGTCAAAATTTTATTTCTGTAAAAAATGTTGTTAAAATTTTATTTCTATTTAAAATTTTGTTAAAATTTAATTTGTATAGAAAATGTTGTCAAAATTTTATTTCTATTTAAAATTTTGTCAAAATATTATTTCTATAGAAAATTTTGTCAAAATTTTATTTCTATAGACAATTTTGTCAAAATTTTATTTCTATAAAAATTTTGTAAAAATTTTATTTCTATAAAAATTTTGTCAAAATTTTATTTATATAGAAAAATTTATCAAAATATTATTTCTATAGAAAATGTTGTCAAAATTTTATTTCTAAAGAAAATTTTGTCAACATTTTATTTATATCAAAAATTATGTTAAAATTTTATTTCTATATAAAATTTTGTCTAAATTTTATTTCTATAGAAAATTTTGTCAAAATTTTATTTCTATAGAAAATTTTGTCAAAATATTATTTCTATAGAAAATTTTGTCAAAATTTTTTTTCTATAGATAATTTTGTCAACATTTTATTTCTATAAAAATTTTGTTAAAATTTTATTTCTATAGAAAATTTTGTCAAAATTTTATTTCTATATAAAATTTTGTCAAAATTTTATTTCTATTGAAAATTTGGTCAAAATTTTATTTCTATAGAAAATTTTGTCAACATTTTATTTCTATAGACAATTTAGTCAAAATTTTATTTTTATAGAAAATTTTGTCAATTTTTTTTCTACAAAAATTTTTGTTAAAATTTGTTTTCTTTAAAAATTTTGTGTCAAAATTTTATTTCTATAGAAAAATTTGTCAACATTTTATTTCTATAGCAAAATTTTATTTCTATAGAAAATTTTGTCAAAATTTTATTTATATAGAAAGTTTTGTCAATTTTTTATTTCCATAAAAATTTTTGCTAATTTTTTTTTTCTATAGAAAATTTTGTCAAAAGTTTATTTCTATAGGAAATTTTGTCAAAATTTTTTTTTTCTACGGAAATTCTTGTTAAAATTTGTTTTCCATTAATTACAATTTTAAATTACAATTTTACAAGCCTGACTATACATATGTTTCAGTATTGGCTAATCCACATTTCCATAGTCTCTAGTAAGATCTGGCTGGGTGAGATGATTCAATTTGGGTCTCATATGCTAATTTCTTATGGAAATTACACACGAGAATCATTTCTCCCAAGTTGAATCATTTTTTCACCACCACTGTGCATCATCTTCTCATATACCTACAATCCCTTAATATTATTTTTTCGATTTCAATTTGTTATTACATTACTGCAACAACAGATTGAAATCTATTTTTAGAGGCATTGCTGAATTCACCTGATTGGTGAACGATCACACAATGTCTTGTTTCTAGTCAACAACAACTACTGTGATAACTATTTGAAACTGGTTTCAAGAGCACAACAATAATTCTAACGACAACAATAGTTGTGTTTTTTTTTACCTTTTACGACGGGCTCATCGTAGCTTACTATTTTTATGTTAGCCTGATATCAACGCAGGCTGGTTTTTCGTCCAAATCAATTTCTTTGCATTCATTAATTACAATTTCAAATGCGAGCTAATTGGACATGAAGATTAATGAATTGGTATTATTATGCTATTGAAAAGAAAATGCCAGGTACCCATCTTACAAGCCTGACTATACATATGTTTCAGCGTTGACTAATCCACATTTCCATAGTCTCTAGCAAGATCTAGCTGGGTGAGATGATTCAATTTGGGTCTTATATGCTAATTTCTTATGGAAATTACACACATTTGTTTTCTTTAAAAATTTTTGTCAGAATATTACTTCTATAGAAATTTTTTTCAAAATTTTACTTCTATTGAAAATTTTGTAAAAATTTTATTTTTATAGAAAATTTTGTCAATTTTTTCTAAAGAAATATTTGTAAAAATTTACTTTCTTTAAACATTTTTGTCAAAATTTTATTTCTATAGAAAATTTTGCCATAAATTTATTTCTGTAGAAAATGTTGTCAAAATTTTTTTCCATAGAAAATTTTGTCAAATTTTATTTCTATAAAAAATTTTGTCAAAATTTTATTTCTATTGAAAATTTTGTCAACATTTTATTTCTACAGAAAAGTTTGTCAAAATTTTATTTCTATAGAAAATTTGTCAAATATTATTTCTATAGAAAATTTTGTCAAGTCATATTTCAATAGAAAATTTTGTAAAAATATTTTTATAGAAAATTTTGTTAAAATTTTATTTCTATCGAAAGTTTTGTCAAAATTTTATTTCTATAGAAAATTTTGTCAAAATTTTTATTTATATAGAAAATTTTGTCAACATTTTTTTTCTATAGACAATTTAGTCAAAATTTTATTTTTATAGAAAATTTTGTCAATTGTTTTTTCTACAGAAATTGTTGTTAAAAAATTTCTATTGAAAATTTTGTCAACATTTTATTTCTATAGAAAATTTTGTCAACATTTTATTTCTATAGAAAGTTTTGTCAAAATTTTATTTCTATAGAAAATTTTGTCAAAATTTTATTTCTATAGAAAATTTTGTCAAAATTCTATTTCTATAAAAAAGTTTATCAAAATATTATTTCTATAGAAAATTTTGTCAAAATTTTATTTCTATAGAAACTTTTGTAAAAATTTCATTGCTATAAAAAATTTTGTCACAATTTTTTTTCTATAGACAATTTTGTGAAAATTTTATTTACATCGAAAATTTTATTTCTATAAAAAATTGTATCTCTTAAATGGAGAGGAACATTTTGCAAAATCTACCAATCTATCAAACAGAAAAAAATCAACATTTTTGATAGAATACTACCAACTGTGGCAACCTTGATGTGAGCCGTTATTTTATGAAGTGGCTTCTCAAAAGCCCAGTTTCGACCATTTCCCTTATATAATTGTTTACGATATCCTAGCATTACTATGAGAATTTATTTGCGGTTTATTTCTTTGTAATTTAATATTTATTCTCTCACGTCATATTGCAATAAACCTTCCGGTAGTTCACAACATTAATCGAACTTATGTTCATTTCAATCTCTGCAATAAGCATTCTTCAACAATTTGCCCCTTTGGGCAAATTCAATCACATGAGAAATCACATTCAAACACAATGTGTTTGCAGGTCCACCATTTGTTTTCCACGCGGCATATTCAATTTACATTAAATTTTATCAATCATAAACATTATGTGTTCATTACATGCAGAATATTTAATCACGCGGAAACTTGAAGTACGAATAAAGGCTCAACACACATGCCTAGGCACATGGATGGATGGGACATGGTGGGCTTAAAGGCTGACACAATGGAGAAACTATGATGAGGTTAGATAAAGTGGAGGCCTTGTAGGAGAATATGTGAAATTCTCGGCTTATGTACATACACAGAAAAACATAGTTATTGTCTTCAATCACAGTAACGATAGTATCAATCACAAATTTCAATTAAAAACTTAATTGATCCAATTAAAAATTTATATAATATTTTTTTTTTGTGCTTCGAATCATAAGAAGTTTTAAGGTACCTTGACATCGTAATTCAGTTGTGGATGACAGTAGGAGAACTGCCTACGCAATCTATGGTCATGTATTCATAAGATTTAGCCTAGTTCGAACATACGGTCGTATATAACATACATGTTTTAAGTTAACATTCGAAATTTGGGTATTTTTATATAGTTTATATCGTTTAAAAATTAGCCAAAAATACAATTCTTGTTTAAAAGGTTATGTAAGGCATTGAAGGTGTTATGAAACAATTAACCCTAAAGAGTGCAAGTCAACTGAAACATAAAAATAAGCAAATACTGGATTTCTTTTTATTTATGCAAAAAAAAGATTTCAAGAAATTTTTCAAATAAATTCTATATACAAGGTTTCAGAACTATTTGAAAATCCTTCCTCACGCAATCATTACAAGGCCCCCATATAAATTTTCCCCAACCATATTCCAACCATAGAAATATTTATGCGAAAAATGTTTGACGATGTCCTTGTCATCCATAAAACAACTGTGTGAAGTATGGCGAATGTGTAAATGAATGTGTGTGAGAGTGTACACTATTTATACATATACACATAGGTACCAACTATATATCAGTGTTTGTGTGTGTGTATGTGAATGTTGCTGGGGAATTGTATGTAAACTTCATTAACATAATTCACAAATTGTGTGTAATTGCAACTCAAATCAATCAAATGTAATTAAATATTAACATAAAGAGCAAAACTTTGCCAAAACTGAAAGCCAAATGGCCATCCGCATAAACATTCGAATCGAACGATTGCACACACACACATACACAAAACTAGCACAGCCCTTAACATCAAATGAATGTAACACGACTACTACTACTGCGTTATTCAGTTGGCGTTATTCAGTTGTTCGCTCGTTGAGAACAGAAATTCGCATAAACCCATTTTGACAACAACTTTTGTCCACGGAATTACCATAAATGCAAAGCAAAATAAATCTCTAAATTGGCAAAATATATTTTCATGCCATATTTTTCCTAGTTTTGGCTATAGGTCGTTGCAAAAATGCAAGTTTGATGCTTTTCTTCTTATTTCCCATATTCTGCTTATCTTTGTCAAAACCGTTTTCAAGGATTTAATCCTGGTGTGCACCGTATCACACTCTGTTTTACACTCAATATGAATTTGCCACGAAATCAAGGTTACACACAAAAAATATGATTCAGTCACGAAATTAATTGATGCAATTAATTTTTAATTGATGAATCACAGTTTTAATTGTACATAAAAAATAGTTGATTAAAAATTAATTGATAAGATTCTAAAATTTTTAATTAATTAATATTTTAATTGGTTCTCAAAAAGCTATTCATTTTTTAATTGATTCAGTTAAAAATTTTATTGACGTTGATTGCAAAAATCAATTATTTTTGTTTATAATTGATTCAATCAAAAATTTAATGCTTGTCGATTGGAAAACTCAATCAGCTTCTTAAATGATTCATTTAATTATTTACACACAATTTTTTCTGATTCAATCAGGAAATGAAGGGATCCAATTAATTTTTTAATTTAAATTTCTTCAGACACAACAATGATTATATCTTTTATAGTTTTAGTTGAGCATAAAAAATAATTGATTAAAAAATTAATTGATTTCATTAACAAATTTCAATTTTTTTATTGATTAAAACTTTTATTGATGTTGATTGTAAACCTCAATTAATTTTTTAATTAAAAACTTAACTATTTTCAATTACTTTCTTAACACAGAAAAAAATTCACGAAATTTTTTCCAATTTCAAAGTCTTATTTGAGTTTTAAAAAATATTCAATTCAAAATTTAATTGATATAACAAAGTTTTTAATTAAAACAAAAATCAATCACAAAAATTAATAGTATCAATTAATTTTTTAATTCGATCACTTATTTTATAACCTCCACCATAGGATGGGGGTATATTAACTTTGTCATTCCGTTTGTAACACATAGAAATAGGGTTCTAAGACCCCATAGAGTATATATAGTCTGGGTTGTGGTGAAATTCTGAGTCGATCTAAGCATGTCCATCCGTCCGTCTGTTGAAATCACGCTGACTTCCAAACGAAACAAGCTATCGACTTGAAACTTGGCACAAGTAGTTGTTTGATGTCGGTCGGATGGTACTGCAAATGGGCCATATCGGTCCACTTTTACGTATAGGACCCCCAAATATGGCTTGCGAATCCTCTAAGAGAAGCAAATTTCATCCGATCCGGCTGAAATTTGGTTCATGGTGTTAGTATATGGTCTCTAAAAACCGTGCAAAAATTGGTCCACATCGGTCAATAATTATATATAGCCCCCATATAAACCGATCCCCCAAGCAAATTTCATCCGATCTGGTTGACAACCATGCCAAAATTGGTCCATACCGGTCTATATACAATTGGTCCATATCGCCCAAAAAAAAACTACCAACATTTGATTTCTATAGAAAATTTTGTCAAACTTTTAATTCTATAGAAAGTTTTGTCAAAATTTTATTTCTATAGAAACTTTTTAAAATTATATTTCTATAGAAAATTTTATTTATATAGAAAATTTTTGAAGAATTTTATTTCTATAAAATTTTTTATCAAAATTTTATTTCTATAGAAAATTTTGTCAAAGTTTTATTTCTATAGAAAAATTTTGTTAAAATTTTATTTCTATAGAAAATTTTATCAAAATTTTATTTCTATAGACAATTTTATCAAAATTTTATTTCTATAGAAAATTTTTTCAACATTTTATTTGTATAGAAAATTTTGTCCAAATTTTATTTCTATAGAAACTTTTTAAAATTATATTTCTATAGAAAATCTTATTTATATAGAAAAATTTTCAAAAATTTTGTCACAATTTTATTTCTATAGAAAATTTTGTTAAAATTTTATTTCTATAGAAAAATTTTGTTAAAATTTTATTTCTATAGAAACTTTTTAAAATTATATTTCTATAGAAAATTTTATTTATATAGAAAAATTTTCAAAAATTTTATTTCTATAGAAAATTTTGCAAAATTTTATTTCTATAGAAAATTTTGTCAAAATTTTATTTCTATAGAGAAATTTTGTTAAAATTTTATTTCTATAGAAAAATTTTGTTAAAATTTCATTTCTATAGAAAATTTTATCAACATTTTATTTCTATAGACAATTTTATCAAAATTTTATTTCTATAGAAAATTTTTTCAACATTTTATTTGTATAGAAAATTTTGTTCAAATTTTATTTCTATAGAAACTTTTTAAAATTATATTTCTATAAAAAATCTTATTTATATAGAAAATTTTTCAAAAATTTTATTTCTATAGAAAATTTTGCAAAATCTAATTTCTATAGAAAATTTTGTCAAAGTTTTATATCTATAGAAAAATTTTGTTAAAATTTTAATTCTATAAAAAATTTTGTCAAAATTTTATTTCTATAGAAACTTTTTAAAATTATATTTCTATAGAAAATTTTATTTCTATAGAAAATTTTGCAAAATTTTATTTCTATAGACAATTTTATCAAAATTTTATTTCTATAGAAAATTTTTTCAACATTTTATTTGTATAGAAAATGTTGTCCAAATTTTATTTCTATACAAATTTTGTCATAATTTTATTTCTATAGAAACTTTTTAAAATTTTATTTATATAGAAAAATTTTGTCAAAATTTTATTTCTATAGAAAATTTTATAAAAATTTTATTTCTATAGACAATTTTGTCAAAACTTTATTTCTATAGAAAATTTTACAAAATTTTATTTCTATAGAAAATTTTGTCAAAATTTTATTTCTATAGAAAATTTTGTCAAAATTTTATTTCTATAGAAAGTTTTGTCAAAATTTTATTTCTATAGAAAATTTTGTCAAAATTTTATTTCTATAGAAAATTTTGTCAACATTTTCCTTCTATAGAAAATTTTGTCCAAATTGTATTTCTATAGAAAATGTTGTCCAAATTTTATGTTTGTAGAAAATTTTGTCAAAATTTTATTGCTATAAAAAATTTTGTCAAAATTTTATTTCTATAGAAAATTTTGTCAAACTGAATTATATACGTATATAGTCGGCCTTTATTTGTTTAATATATGGACTAACTTACAATTTATAAGACGGTGTTTAGAAGTTTTAAGATAATTTGCAATCGTCAAGTGTTAACGCTAACCAAGTAATTCGATTGTGGATGACAGTCTGTGGTGGAAGTTTCGACGCAATCCATGGTGGAGGGTACATAAGATTCAGCCTGGCCGAACTTACTGCCGTATATAACATACTTGTTTTAATTGACTTTTAAATATTTTTTTTATTTGATACCATCATTTCTGTGATTGAAGAAATTTCAATTAAAAATTAATTTAGTAATTTAGTAATTCAAGACAAACAATATTTTTTGGTGTGAACTGACTTTGTGTTTTTAGTCTGAATAAACAAATTGATTATTTTGAATAAATTTTCAATTAAAAATTTAAAAAAAAAATATCCATCACGTTTTTTAACTGACTTAGTCTTCCGAATTTGATTAAAAAATTAATTGTACGAATTAATTTTATAATAAAAAGTTTTAAATATTCCAATCATTGACTTTATCAACTTAATGTTTCTACACTGAAAAAAATATTGTCGTGAGGTCAAAGATTTCATGTCTTTAAAATACGAATGCAAGTTTTGCTTACCATAGAAGACACATTTCTCTAATGTAAAGTTTTTTTTTCCTTGTCCAAAAGTCTATAAACTTTTCAATGAAGTCGTATTATCCTTATAATTAAGTGATTTCACTTAAAAATGGGTATCATTACATGAAAAAAAAATGTTTGGGCTAAGTTCAACTTGACTTCAATAATTCAGAAAAAATCTTTAAATTTAATGAAATTGTCTTTAAATTTGTTGTCTTTTTGCATCTTGACTACAAAGCAAAAATTCGTTCAAAAATAGAACATGTTTTTCAAAACTTTATTTTAAAGGCATTTTTTACTTGAAACATAGCATAATTTCTACTGGAAGTCGAGTCTGAATTTGGAAAATAAAGTTGTCGTTAACTCGTTTTTAAAGGACTTTGATAGCATATGAAGAAAAAAAGCGAAAAATTTATATTTGCTTCCTAGAAGCAAGTACACAAAATCCAAATTTAAAAGAGAATTGTGTCTTAAAAGTATCTTTACTTGTATTCTCCGCTTCTTTGGCTCGGAATCAATACCAAAATTTTTAAAGTAAAGACAAAATCTTTGGAACCGGGCATGCTTTTTTTCAGTGTATCATGCTTAAAAAGTTACTCGGTTCCAAAGATTTTGTCTTTACTTTAAAAAATTTGGTATTGATTCCGAGCCAAAGAAGCAGAGAATACAAGTAAGGATACTTTTAAGACACAATTCTCTTTTAAATTTAGGTTTTGTGTAGTTGCTTCTAGGAAGCAAATTTTTATTTTTCGCTTTCTCAGCTTTTTTCCTTCATATGCTATCAAAGTCCTTTAAAAACGAGTTAACGGCAACTTTATTTTCCAAATTAGGACTCGAATTCCAGTAGAAATTATGCTATGTTTGAAGTAAAAAACTTCTTTAAAATAAAGTTTTGAAAAACATGTACTATATTTGAACGATTTTTTGCTTTGTAGTCAAGATGCAAAAAGACAACAAATTTAAAGACAATTTCATTAAATTTAAAGAATTTTTCTGAATTATTAAAGTCAAGTTGACCTTAGGCTATAAATTTTTTCTTTCATGTTAAGATACCCATTTTTAAGTCAAATCACTTAATTATAAGGACAATACGACTTCATTGAAAAGTTTATCGACTTTTGGACAAGGAAAATAACTTTATTTTAGAGAAATGCGTCTTTTATGCTAAGCAAAATTTGTATTCGTATTTTAAAGACATGAAATCTTTGACCTCACGACAATATTTTTTTCAGTGCAGTTTATTAGAAATATTACTTTCATCTCAGGTAAATATTATATATTATATTATATATATATTGTAAATGTTATATAACTTAAATTGTGTAGTTTTTTTTTAATTTTTGGTCATAATTTGATTTTTAATTTTGACTGAAGAGTACTCAGAAATACAATAAAATTTCCGATTTTTTTTCTGGTTGTATCTTAAAAGATACAATGCGCACTTAAGGGTTAATTGCATCAATTAATTATTCGTATTTTAAAGACATGAAATCTTTGACCTCACGACAATATTTTTTTCAGTGCAGTTTATTAGAAATATTACTTTCATCTCAGGTAAATATTATATATTATATTATATATATTGTAAATGTTATATAACTTAAATTGTGTATTTTTTTTTTAATTTTTGGTCATAATTTGATTTTTAATTTTGACTGAAGAGCACTCAGAAATACAATAAAATTTCCGATTTTTTTTCTGGTTGTATCTTAAAAGATACAATGCGCACTTAAGGGTTAATTGTATCAATTAATTTATTAATTGTTTTTTTTTTCAACTTAAATCAAAATTTTGATTGGAAATATTTTGGTGATATTTTTTCTGTGTACTTCCAAAACGAAATAAAATAAAAGTCGTCCAATTTCTAGCAACTTGTTATTTTTGTTTTCCTCCGACTTAATTCATTTCACATTTGATCAAATCATAAATGATTGTCATGTTATAGAATCACTTGCCTAGAACTCCTGTAATATTGGCACACATCAACACATGTGAAAAATATAACAAACAACATGCCTACATTCATTCATATCCCTGCCAACATTTGGGTGATAATTTTATCGTCTTTCGCTAAGATGTCACTATTTCGGATCGCTAGGAAGTTTTCTGGTAGTAAAATCGCAAGCACAGCAACAAAAAAAAAATAACTATCGCGTGGGGTGTTTCCGTTTCGAAACAAATTCGACTCTAACAGCGATCAAAAATCTAAATATAGACTCCATACAACGACATAGCCAATTTTTCAATAGCACCTCTCTGAGAGTACATTTGTGTAAAAAGCCACTATCAACCAACGAGCGTGGGTGGCACAGAGGGAGAGCCTCTGACTTGAAAACGAGAGGTTCCGAGTTCAAAGCTCGGTGCGGCCGATCATCATTTTTATTTTTTAAAAACTAACTATCGCTTTTTTGACTTCTTTTGGTCACTGGTTTGATTCCCCGAGAACACTATCGCGTAGTGGGACATTTGTTCCCAAACGGGGACACTTACTCGATAAGAAAATGATATCGCATATGAAAGTTTTATCTTCCAGGGTGAATCTACTTCGATACACTTTCGATAGAAAATGTTTGCAGGGTACGTACTCGTACAAATGAATATGAATTGTATTCTTGTATGAATTTATGTGGCAATGTGTGTGAGTTTGGTGTTTTTGGATAAAAAAAAATCACTCATGTACGGCATACCTGCAGGGTGTTTTTGTTCGCTGTTCCAGAAATGAGTTCGAACATTACCAGAGAGTAATATTGATATTGTTCCTCTTTTATGTATCCTCAACTCTCGCCAGATATCCATTTCGATTAAATTGCATAAAGCATATAGGCAAGCGGTAGCTGCTATTTGGATGGAAGAGTCATGAGGAAAACCATGAGGCTTTAGGCTATTATGGATTCATAGCGCTATGGAAGGGAGTTATTGGGTCTCACGTTAATTACAAAAATATGAAAACAAAAATGCATCACTATTTGGATAATGATTAATACGATACAATCGAAATTGCATCGAATAATGGTGATTACTATTACTGATATATGAAGTTATGTGTTGTTTTTGTTTTTTTTTTTTTTTGCTCAAAATATATCCCCATCTGTGAATAGCATTTGCGATCACACAAAACATTTTAATTTACTTAGTGAACCAGCCGCTATAACATCATCATTGTTGACCCACTTATTTGTGACGATTTGGAAAAAACATCAATTAAAGATGTGAAAATGTGCACCTCTGCAATGAAATGAATTTACCGATGAGATTTCAAACGAAATTAGAAGGAACTAATAGGAGAAATTAAAAACATCTAAAGGGAAGGGGGCTATCCATCATAATTTTTAGAAAAAAATTTTAGCACAACTTTGAAATCACTTTCAAATGTCCTCCGAAAAATAGTTTTTATTTTAACTACACAGGAAGTTATTTTAATTAAATTTTTTTACAGCTCACTTTTTATACCTAAACCACATAGTGGTCAGGGTATAAAAAGTTTGATCTGCCAAAAAATGTGATTACCAGAAATATTGATTTTAGAACCCATAAAATATATACCGATCGACTTAGAAACACATCCTCGAGTCGATCTAGCGCTTGGTGTCCGTCCGCCCGTCCGTCCGTCGGTCCATGTATTTGTTGTTCACAGGATTCCGGTCGCAATTATTAACCGATTTTGATGAAATTTGGTACAGGGAGTTTTTTGGCCACAAGGACGAACGCTATTGAATTTGGAAGAAATCGGATCAAATTTAGATATTGCGCTTTATTATAAACCGATCGTCACCAAATTTGGCAAGAAATAATCTTTTTTATCACCCTTCAAGTTTGCTTTAGCTATAGCTCCTATATATATGTATCGCCCGATTTTGCCAAATTTGACCGTAAAACCCTTATTTGTCAACCGATCTTACTCAAAGTTGGCTAAATGTAATCTTCTATAGCACTAACTATATGTGCAAAAAATGATCGAAATCAGTTCAGCTTTAGCTATAGCTCCCATATATATGTACCGCCCGATTTTTTTAAATTTGGCCGTAAGACCCTTATTTATCAACCGATCTTACTCAAAGTTGGCTAAATGTAATCTTCTATAGCACTAACTATATGTGCAAAATTTCATCGAAATCCGTTCAGATTGAGATATAGCTCTCATATATATGTATGCCCGATTTTCCCAAATTTGGCCATAGAACCCTTATTTATTAACCGATCTTACTCAAAGTTAGCTAGATCCAGTCCTCTATAGTACTAACGGTATGTGCAAAATTTCATCGAAATCGGTTCAGATGTAGATATAGCTCCCATATATGTATCGCCAGATTTTGAAAAACTTGCCCCTAATAACTTTATGTTTGACCATAGAGGCCTCATTTCTTAACTGATCTTACTCAAATTTTGCACAAGGTAACCTTTTGTGGTGTTAATCCAAATTGGTTCAGATTTACATAAAGCTTCCATATATATGCATCGCTCGATTTTACCAAATTTGGCCATAATACTTTTATTTATTAACCAATGTTACACAAATTTCAAATTTTGATGTACTACCCGATCGTATTTATAAATACTTGTAGCTTTTGCATAAGAATATTGCTCGAATATTTTACAAGTTTTGATTTATTACCCACACTAATTGAGCGATTTTCTCTTTTTTTTATAATGGGCTCAATATTAGTGGCATACTAACCCGGTAGGTGCACTACAGCCAGTGTTGCTAGAAGTAGGAGAAATTCTCTATATGTAGTTTTTTTTTTATACCCTCCACCATAGGGGTATATTAACTTTGTCATTCTGTTTGTAACACATCGAAATATTGATCTAAGACCCCATAAAGTATATATATTCCGGGTCGTGGTGAAATTCTGAATCGATCTGAGCATGTCCGTCCGTCCGTCCGTCTGTTGAAATCACGCTAACTTCCGAACGAAACATGCTATCGACTTGAAACTTGGCACAAGTAGTTGTTATTGATGTAGGTCGGATGGTATTGCAAATGGGCCATATTGGTCCACTTTTACGTATAGCCCCCATATAAACGGACCCCAAAATTTGGCTTGTGAGGCCTCTAAGACAAGCAAATTTCATCCGATCCGGCTGAAATTTGGTACATGGTGTTAGTATATGGTCTCTAACAACCATGCAAAAATTGGTCCACATCGGTCCATAATTATATATAGCCCCCATATAAACCGATCCCCCGATTTGGCTTGCGAGGCCTCTAAGAGAAGCAAATTTCATCCGATCCGGCTGAAATTCGGTACATGGTGTTAGTATATTGTCTCTAACAACCATGCAAAAATTGGTACACATCGGTCAATAATTATATATAGCCCCCATATAAACCGATCACCAGATTTGACCTCCGGAGCCTCTTGGAAGACCAAAATTCATCTGATTCAGTTGAAATTTGGTACGTGGTGTTAATATTTGGCCTCAAACTCCCATGCAAAAATTGGTCGAAATCGGTCCATATTTATATTTAGGCCCCATATAAACCGATCCCCCGGATTTGACCTCCTGTGCCTTTTGGAGAAGAAAATTCATCCGATCTGCTTGAAATTTGGTACGTGGTGATCGTATATGATATTTAACAACCATGCCAAAAGTGGTCCATATCAGTCCATAATCATATATAGCCCCATATAAACCGATCCGAATGATTTTGAATGACCGTAAAATGAAGTTGATCGAGATAGCAGAGGCCTTAAAGATATCAAAGGAACGTGTTGGTCATATCATTCATCAATATTTGGATATGCGGAGGCTCTGTGCAAAATGCGTGCCGCGCGAGCTCACATTTGACCAAAAACAACAACGTGTTGATGATTCTGAGCGGTGTTTGCAGCTGTTAACTCGTAATACACCCGAGTTTTTCCGTCGATATGTGACAATGGATGAAACATGGCTCCATCACTACACTCCTGAGTCCAATCGACAGTCGGCTGAGTGGACTGCGACCGGTGAACCGTCTCCGAAGCGTGGAAAGACTCAAAAGTCCGCTGGCAAAGTAATGGCCTCTGTTTTTTGGGATGCGCATGGAATAATTTTTATCGATTATCTTGAGAAGGGAAAAACCATCAACAGTGACTATTATATGGCGTTATTGGAGCATTTGAAGGTCGAAATCGCGGCAAAACGGCCCCATATGAAGAAGAAAAAAGTGTTGTTCCACCAAGACAACGCACCGTGCCACAAGTCATTGAGAACGATGGTAAAAATACATGAATCGGGCTTCGAATTGCTTCCACACCCACCGTATTCTCCAGATCTGACCCCCAGCGACTTTTTCTTGTTCTCAGAACTCAAAAGGATGCTCGCAGAGAAAAAATTTGGCTGCAATGAAGAGGTGATCGCCGAAACTGAGGCCTATTTTGAGGCAAAACCGAAGGAGTACTACCAAAATGGTTTCAAAAAATTGGAAGGTCGTTATAATCGTTGTATCGCTCTTGAAGGAACTATGTTGAATAATAAAAACGAATTTTGACAAAAAAATGTGTTTGTCTTTGTTAGACCTGGAACTTATCAGCCAACCTGTTAGAAGCCGGCAAGGCTTGATCTTTAACAATGTGTGGTAACAATTATTACTAAATTATATTAAGTAATAAATGAATAAAAAAATAAATCTTGACAAGAATTGGGCGTTAAAGATCGTAAGCATCAATTGAGTAAAATGATGTGCTTTGAAATAAATTTATTTATCAGAGTAAACGCGAAAACTTCAACGTGAAAAGCAAATATAGTACCGGCCTTAATATAACAGATTTTCAGAAACCACCTAAAAGTATGCAATGGAAATTTTCTGGCCAACTATATTATACCCTGCACCAATTTGTAGATCCATATTTTCGATACCATATCAAATCCATCAAATGTGTTGGCTGCTATATATACATATATTTAAATCTAACTCGATCTGGACAAAATTTGTTAGACTTCTGTAGACTTAAAATTCAAGTCGGCTAATGTCCTGGGGTGGAACAAAAGGAGGAACAAAATGTTAGTAAAAAAATTATGGGAGCCACCGTGGTGCAATGGTTAGCATGCCCGCCTTGCATACACAAGGTCGTGGGTTCGATTCCTGCTACGACCGAACACCAAAAAGTTTTTCAGCGGTGGATTATCCCACCTCAGTAATGCTGGTGACATTTCTGAGGGTTTCAAAGCTTCTCTAAGTGGTTTCACTGGAATGTGGAACGCCGTTTGGACTCGGCTATAAAAAGGAGGTCCCTTGTCATTGAGCTTAACATGGAATCGGGCAGCACTCAGTGATAAGAGAGAAGTTCACCACTGTGGTATCACAATGGACTGAATAGTCTAAGTGAGCTTGATACATCGGGCTGCCACATAACCTAACCTAACCTAACCTAGTAAAAAATTATGGGAAATATCTGAAGAAATTGTTAGGCAACTTTGCAAAAGTGTAATTATGATTTATCGGTCGATAGATATATGTTAGAAGTATAGGAAAATTTGAGTCATTTTTACAAGTTTTCGACTTATCAGTGAAGTTTTTACAAGGAAAATGTGGGTATTTTGGCCAATTTTGCCGATATTAGAAAAACATATATACCGAAGCTATATCTAAATCTGAACCGATTTCAACCAAATTTGGCACGCATAGCTACAATGCTAATTCTACTCCCTGTGAAAAATTTCAACTAAATCGGAGTAAAAAATTTGTCTCTGTGGTCATATGAGTGTAAATCGGGCGAAAGCTATATATGGGAGCTATATCTAAATCTGAACCGATTTCTTCCAAAATCAATAGAGTTCTATTCTGAAAAAATATCACAAAATTTTTTCACAGACCGACGGACGACGGACGGACGGATATGGCTAGATCAACTCAGGGGCCGACCATGAGCAATATTGCCAAAGACACTATATGTCTATCTCGTCTTCTTCTGGGTGTTGCAAACATATGCACTAACTTATAATACCCTGTTCCACAGTGTGGCGCAGTGTGTGAACTGTGATTGGATTGCTCAGTGATTAAACAGCAAAATCCCACAGCAAATCGAAACTAGGTTAGGTTAATCGAAACTTTAGGTTAGAGTCTTAGTATGCACATCAGAATAAAATGGTATCGTTATTCAAATCAGATAGAAATACCAACGATTTAATTATACAATCAATCAATTTTTGAAAAGTCTTTATCTTAGAGTTCCATAGACTATCCTATTTGGTCTACCCTCCATATAGACTGATCTTACGAGTTTACTGCCTTAAAAAATATATAAACTTCTTTTTTTTTAATAAAACACTCTTTAACAAAATTTCAAAATTGTTATTTATTTACAATTATTTCTCAGTATTCTTAGAAAATAACACCACTTGAAACCTTAAAAGAATTTATTAAGTAATCCGTAAACGCCCAATAGTTGATGTTGTATCCTCCGTTGCCGTGACAGCACTGTGACTGGATTGGCACATTGGGTCTCCTTATATTCGTTTGTTTTTTCCAGCCAATGAGCATTGACATTTTTTTATTCCAATACTAAGCATGCGCTAATTTTGTTAATGTGGTAGTAAATTGTGGTTATTACAAGCTCTATTCTAGTAAATGTATAGGTGAGAATGAGTTAGAGAAAAAGTCTTGTAGTTAAGGATATATTCTCAGAGATATAAGAAAGCTTTTTAACGAATAAAATTTCGAAAGCTTTAATATGGGGAAATTTAACGGAAATTTAGTTTTATTTACAAATACATATATAGAGACTAATAAATTTTGAAAATTATTTTAATTTTAATTTTATCTTGAATTCACTGAAGAACCTAGACATGTTTATCTCAAATTTTGAATTTTTGAAAACGATACTCAATTGTATACTTTTTTGGTAGTTATCAGTGTGGCCATTTTAGCATTTTTCAGGAAGATTTAGAATTTAGTTTTAGTATTTAGCCGCAAAATGTTCATTTACCATTTAGCTTTTTTTTAGCTTTTTCAAACTATCAATTTAGTATTTTTAGCATTATTCGACCCACAAAATGTAAAATGTTGTAGTACTTGTCGCAGTAATAAGTTCCTTCATTATACCCACCACCATAGAATGGTGACGGGGGTATAATCAGTTTGTCATTCCGTTTGTAACACATCGAAATATCGATTTCCGACTATATAAAGTATATACATTCTTGATCAGGGAGACATTCTAAGACGATATAACGATGTCCGTCTGTCTGTCTGTCTGTTGTAATCACACTACAGTCTTCAATAACGAAGCAATCGTGCCGAAATTTTGCACAAACTCGTCTTTTGTCTGCAGGCTGGTCAAGTTCGAAGATGGGCTATATCGGTCCAGGTTTTGATATAGTCCCCATATAAACCGACCTCCCGATTTGAGTCTTGGGCTTATAGAAATCGTAGTTTTTATCCAATTTGCCTGAAATTTGAAATCTAGAGGTATTTTATGACCATAAAGAGGTGTGCCAAAAATGGTGAGTATCGGTCCATGTTTTGGTATAGCCCCCATATAGACCGATATCCCGATTTTACTTCTTGGGCTTCTAGAATCCGAAGTTTTCATCCAATTTGCCGGAAATTGGAAATCTAGAGGTATTTTCGGGCCATAAAGAGGTGTGCCGAAAACGGTAAGTATCGGTCAATATTTTAAAATAACCCCCATAAGAACGATCTCCCGATTTAACTCCTTGGGTTTCTAGAAACCGTTTTTGCCTGAAATTGTAAATATTCTGGTGTTTTAGGCTCACAAAAACGTGTATCGGATTAAGTTTTTATCGGTCCATTTGGTAATGCCTCCATATAGATCGACTTCACTTCTTGAGGGTGTAGAAGGCGCACTGATCATGAAAATTGCTTGAAACTCAATGTAAAATTTCCAGATTTTACTTCTACAGATTCAAGATTTCAAATCAAGACGTTATTTTATAATTTTCTTGCACACTTACAAGAGATGTTAATGATTCCTCTAAAACTCAAACAAAACATGGTTCTTATAAATCCAGAATCTGATATAGTCCTCATAGGTGAAATCTTTAAATTTATCTTCGGGAAGTGTCCCCAAGTCTTCAAGCCCTCCTGAAATTTCAAAGGAAACCCTAATATTTGGTTCATGGTGGTGGGTATTTAAGATTCGGCCCGGCCGAACTTACTGCTGTATATACTTGTTTTTATGGAACATTCAGAAAGGAGCGACTTGAAGCCCATAGTTTAGTATATCAATCATCTCAGAAGCCTATTTACCAATGTCCGCCTGTATGTCTGTCCATGCATTTTTGTGTTGATAGTAAAAGTTGTAATTTAAGTCTAGTATGGAATGAATTTGGCAAAGTTTCAATGTGCTTGAATACAAATTGTAATTTAACTAGCTGAGACACAAATCTGCGCACCTTTTTTTGATCTGGTCACACTAAAATGCAATTATTAGAGTTATTTGCACATTCATTGTTCAACATATAGCAAACACGGTTGCCACTCGATCCAAAAATATTGTAGCAAAATTTTAAGAAAATTTTACCAAAAAACTACCAATTAAAAAATCTTATTTTGCAGTTTTTGATCAATGCATGGCTTTAAGCTGAAATCAAAAGACACCAAGTAATTGAAGTACAAACCAACAATAACAAAACAAAACGAATGAAGTAAGAAGAAGCAAGATCAAAATAAACCTAGCCAACTGCACTCATATCGACGATTTGACAGTAGCAAAGGAAAATAGATGTTTGATCAAATTTATTTCGGCAAAGACCGGCTATCATAAACCTTTTTTTGGAAGGTTCAAGTATGGTTCACTTTGGGTTTAGTGAACTGCCTGAATTTATTCTGATAATTGGTTGATAGTTTTGCTGCAAGTAGAGGATGCTGATGAGGAATGTGGTAATTCCGAAATGTGCGTCCATTCAACCATCTTGAAGTGTAAAGGGCTTTGCCCAAATAAATTTGACAAACATTCTTTTCCTCTGTTGGTTAAGCTAGCTGAAATCAAAAAAAAAAAAAAAAAACATTTTATTACTATAAATTTTTTGTCAAAATTGTATTTCTATAGAAAATTTTGTCAAAGTTGTATTACTATAGAAAATGTTGGCAAAATTTTATTTCTGTAGAAAATTTAACCAAAATATTATTTCTATAGAAAATTTTGTCAAAATTTTATTTCTGTAGAAAATTTTTTCAACATTTTATTATTATAAAAATTTTTGTCAAAATTGTATATCTATAAAAAATTTTGTCATAATTGTATTTCTATGGAAAATTTTGTCAAAGTTTTATTTTTGTAGAAAAATTTACCAAAATATTATTTATATAGAAAATTTTGTCAAAAGTTTATTTCTATAGAAAATTTGTTAAAAATTTATTTCTATAGAAATTTTTGTCAAAATTGTATATCCATATTTGTTTTTTGTTCAATTTATTATTATAACTTTTTTTGTAAATATTGTATTTCTATAGAAAATTTTATCAACATTTTATTTTTATAGAAAATTTAGTCAAACTTTTATTGCTATAGAAAATTTTGTCAAAATTTAATTTCTATAGAAAATTTAGTCAAAATTTAATTTCCATAGAAAATTTTGTCAACATTTTATTACTACAAAAATTTTTTTGTCAAAATTGCATTTCTATAAAAAATTTTGTCAACATTGTATTTCTATAGAATATTTTGTCAAAATTTTATTTCTGTAGAAAAGTTTACCAAAATATTATTTCTATAGAAAATTTTGTCAAAAGTTTGTCTCTGTAGAAAATTTTGTCAAAATTTTATTTCTATAGAATTTTTTGTCAAAATTGTATTTCCATATTTGTTTTTTTTTTTTTTATTTATTACTATAACAGTTTTTGTCAATATTGTATTTCTATAGAAAATTTTGTCAAAATTTTATTTTTATAGCAAATTTAGTCAAAATTTTATTACTAAAAATTTTTGTCAAAATTGTATTTCTATAGAAAATTTTGTCAAAATTTAATTCTCTGGAAAATTGTGTTAAAATTTTATTTCTATATAAAAAATTTGTCAAAATTTTATTTCTATAGAAAATTATGTCAAAATTTTATTTCTATAGAAAATTTTGTCAAAGTTGTATTTCTGTAGAAAATGCTGTTAAAATATTATTTCTATTGAAAATTTTGTCAAAATTTTATTTATATAGAAAATTTTGTCAAATTTTATTTCTATAGAAAATTTTGTCAAAATTTTATTTCTATAAAAAATTTTGTGCAAATTTTGTTTCTATAGAAAATTTTGTGAAAATTTCGTTTCTATAGAAAATTTTGTCAAAATTTTATTCCTATAGAACATTTTATCGAAATTTTATTTCTATAGAAAATTTTGTCAAATTTTATTTCTATAGAAAATTTTGTCAAAAGTTTATTTCTTTAGAAAATGTTGTCAAAATTTTATTTCTATAGAAAACCTTGTCAAAATTTTATTCTTATAGAAAAGTTAATAAAAATTTTATTTCAATAGGAAATTTTGTCAAAATTTTTTTACTATAAAAATTTTGTCAAAATTTTATTACTATAAAAATTTTTGCCAAAATTGTATTTCTGTAGAAAATTTTACCAAAATATTATTTCTTTAGAAATTTTTATTTCTATAGGAAATTTTGTCAAAATTTTATTTCTATAGAAAATTTTGTCATTAGCATACTATATTTCTAAAGAAAAATTTGTCAAAATTTTATTTTCATAAAAAATTAGTCAAAATTTTATTACAAAAAAATTTTTGTGAAAATTGTATTTCTATAGAAAATTTTGTTCGAATTTTTTTTCTATAGAAAATTTTGTCAAAATTTTATTTCTGTAGAAAATTTTGTCCAAATTTTATTTTTATAGAAAATTTTGTCAACATTTTATTTCTATAGAAAATTTTGTAAAAATTTTATTTCTGCAGAAAATTTTGTCCAAATTTTATTTCTATAGAAAATTTTGTCAAAATTTTAATTGCATAGAAAATTTTGTCAAAATTTTATTACTATAAAAATGTTTGCCAAAATTGCATTTCTGTAGAAATTTTTACCAAAATATTGTTTCTATAGAAAATTTTGTCAACATTTTATTTCTATAGAAAATTTTGTCAAAATTTTATTTCTATAGAAAATTTGTCAAAATTTTATTTCTATAGAAAATTTTGTCAAAATTTTATTTGCATAGAAAATTTTGTCAAAATTTTATTTTGATAGAAAATTTAAGACTGGTTTATAGGAACCTGTCTTTGGACTGGACCTACTAAACTGTTCCAGGGCTGATACCTTTGAATGGGTCCAAAAATTTAAATTTAATATGTCAATGATTTGTTTGGTTCCCCGATAAAAGGGTTGCAAAAATATGATGTCATATTGAAGTTTTACATCTTTCATTCGCAACATCATAAAAAATTTATTTTTATAAGATTCCCTCTAAATAGCAATATACTTATCCAAACTTAAGTAGGGGTTTGCTGTTAGTTTCTGCCCGATTTTTCAAAAGGTTAATTATGAACGAGTGCATACACACAAAAAAAAATCTGAATCAATCACGAAATTAATTGATCCAATTAATTTTTTAATTGAAATGTCTTCAATCACGAAAATGATAGTATCAATCACAGTTTTAATTGGGCATAGAAAAAATTCTTGATTAAAAAATTTATTGATGTCATTAGCAATTTTCAATTAATTTTTTAATTGACTCAATTAAATATTTAATTGATTTTGAATGCAAACCCCAATTAATTTTTTATTTAAAAAGGTAACTATTTTCAATTACTTTCTGAATTGGCTTAGAGTTTTTATTCGGATTAAGAAACGTTCATCACTTTTTTTAACTGACTTAGTCTTCCGAATTTGATTAAAAAGTTAATTGTATCAATTAATTTTTTAATTTTAAATTGTAAAATTTTCAATCATTGACTTAATTAGCTTAATGTTTCTATCTTGATTAAAAAGTTAATCGTATCAATTAATTTATTAATTGAAAAAACATTCAACTTCAATTAACTTTTTAATTGGAAATATGTTGGTGATATTTTTTTCTATGTACCGTTATGTTTACTGCACCTTAGAATTGGTTAGATATAGTGGCAAACCGATATTGTGATACCACAGTGGGGAATTTCTCTCTCTCTTAACACTCCATTGAGTAGAACATAGTAATTTTGGCTTAGAGTCTCCCTTGAAATAAGTTTAAAATTATGTTGATAATTGAATTGCAGTAAATCCTATAAGATTTTAATAGCAAGAGAAAATAGAAATTACTAACATAAATTATTCAATTTTTTTAAAATTGCGACAGAGTACCGGTACCAGGCCTGTGATACGTGAGTTAGGGAAAATTTGCACCAATATTTCATGGCGTAGATATAACTTAATCAATGGGCATTTAAAAAGATTGTTTAATAAGAATGCAATCGAAGCGATGGGTACCTTGTTTGTCCACAACGGACAACCAGCGCTACCGTGCAGAGCAGTTTAATACGTAATATCCACTAAACCTTATTGATACCTTTGCGAACTGTATTATGAAATTTTTAACTTCCAGATTTCCATAATTGAAGCTTAAAGTAGATCAAAGTTAGTCTCTGCCACAATATTGTAGACACAATTACACGGCCATAGCAAAAAAAATCTCGAGTGGCACTTCTATTACCACTCACTATCTTTTCGTCTGTCCCAGAAGAAGATAACGGCAACCTTGCAAATGATGAATTTCCTTTATCTGAAAATGGGTCTACGTCACACACACACACCCGAACACAACGCAATCGACACAAAGTCATTTTCGGCTCATTCGTGTAAAACTCAAGTGTCGTCGTCGTTACCACAAAAATAATTGGAGAGATTTCTTCTTCTAAGAAGAGAATACCAACTACAAAGGATGATAGTTGAGCTTTCTAAAGGTTAAAGTAAGCATATAATTTTAATTTAATAAGAAATCCCATTAAATTTTTCTAGCGAAATCCCGATGTATAAAGAGGAATTGTAAAACTAAAGTGGCGAATTATAACTTTTTTTTGTGATTTTACAATATTTGTGGAATGTGCTCCCCAAGGAAAAATCTTGCAATGTTACATTGTAAAAACGCTCTATGTGATGTGGCATGAATTTACATTCAAATACATTGGTTTTCTACGTTGACTGACACTGAGAAAATTGAGAGTAACCTGATATCATATCAGATCATATCATATCATGGGTGGCTGATATGTATTGCAACCATAGGTATAGTGGCAGCCTGCTTTTTAAACTCACTTCAGTCGCTTGTGGTCCGACAGATGGTGAACTTCTCTCTTATCAACCCAGCAAAAAAGCGTCGCCGGAACTGGTGAAAATTGGTGCAGAGGCTATGAATTTAACATGGGCTTGTCATAGTGCATAATTTCTTAAGGTGTGATTCGAATACATGGTTTTGGATGTGAATTAAAAATGTTTGTAATATTTTGCCAAATAAATAATTCTCATATTTTTTATGATTTTTAATAATAAGCGTTAGAATACGCTTATCTGAAACGTTAGACTTAAAATATTTTCGAAGATTCGCAACTTTTCTAGAATGGTTTAGCATTTTTTCGACAAAATTTAAGTACTTTGTACCATTATATCAATTCTTACACTGAAGAAACAGTGAACCCACCAGGAAGAAAACTTTCGGTTAATTTTAGAAAATTTTGAATATTTGTAGAAAATTTTAACTTAACAGTATTACAAACGTTGGCATCACGCCGATGTTATAGAAATAAGTAAATATTTTTCGACAAATTCAAGAAAATTTATTAGAAATAACTAAGTTTTTTCACTTGTTACAGAAAATTTTGTAGTTTGAAGGAAAAACTTGGAGTTCAAAATTGCAAGAATGTCTTTATACGAAGTTCATTAGAAGTTTGGAAAAAATGCAAGAGCTTACTTATAAAAAATCGAGTGGAAAGAGACAAGGAGTTGCTTCGATTGTCAGTTACCGAATTTGATTTTCTTCGATGAGAAGCCAGAAGCCAAATTGACTATTTTGTGAAGAAACAAAATGATCGGGTTTACTTGCCAAAAGGGTCAGTTGAAACTTTACATTTGCCATTGGCCACCAGAACTCAAGTGCCGCCAACGGTAATGGTAAGGGTCGCCGTAACGCTCGATGGCTGCTCCTTGCTCGTATTCATCGATCGTGGGGTCAAACTAATTGTCGAATATAACCGGGAAAATGTTTTAAAGACACTATTGAAGCCGTTTTCATAGAAATAATAATTTTCTATAGAAATAAAATTATGGGAAAATTTCCTATAGAAATACAATTATGAGAAAATTTCCTATTGAAATAAAATTTTGAGAAAATTTCCTATTGAAATAAAATTTTGACAAAATTCTCTATAGAAGTAAAATTTTAACAAAATTTTCTATAGAAGTACAATTTTAACCAAATTTTCTAAAGAAATAAAATTTTGACAAAATTTTCTATAGAAATCAAATTTTGACAAAATTTTCTGTAGAAAAAAACTTTTAACAAAATTTTCTATAGAAATAAAATTTTGACAAAATTTTCTATAGAAATAAAAATTTCTATATAAATAAAATTTTGCCAAAATTTTCTACAGAAATAAAAGTTTGACAAAATGTTCTATAGAAATAAAATTTTGACAAAATTTTCTATAGAAATAAAATTTTGACAAAATTTTCCATAGAAATAAAATGTTGACAAAATTTTCTATAGAAATAAAATGTTGACAAAATTTTCTTTAGAAATAAAATGTTAACAAAATTTTCTACAGAAATAAAAGTTTGACGAAATGTTCTATAGAAATATAATTTTAACAAAATTTTCTACAGAAATAAAATTTTGACAACATTTTCTATAAAATAAAATTTTGACAAAATTTTCCATAGAAATAAAACGTTGACAAAATTTTCTATAGAAATAAAATTTTGACAAAATTTTCTATAGAAATAAAATCTTGAAAACTTTTTCTATAGAAATAAAATTTTAACAAAATTTTTTTTATAGAAATAATATCTTGAACAAAATGTTCGATAGAAATAAAATTTTGCCAAAATTTTCTATAGAAATAAAATCTTGACAAAATTTTCTATAGAAATAAAATTTTGACAAAATTTTCAATAGAAATAAAATTTTGCCAAAATTTTCTATAGAAATAAAATTTTGACAAAATTTTCCATAGAAATAAAATGTTGACAAATTTCTCTATAGAAATAAAATTTTGACAAAATTTTCTATAGAAATAAAATCTTGAAAACTTTTTCTATAGAAATAAAATTTTAACAAAATTTTTTTATAAAAATAATATCTTGAACAAAATGTTCGATAGAAATAAAATTTTGACAAAAATTTCCATAGAAATAAAATTTTGACAAAATTTCCCATAGAATTAAAATATTGACAAAATTTTCTATAGAAATAAAATTTTGACAAAATTTTGCATAGAAGTAAAATTTTAACAAAATTTTCTATATAAATAAAATCTTGACAAAATTTTCTATAGAAATAAAATTTTGACAACGTTTTCCATAGAAATAAAATTTTGACAAAATTTTCTATTGAAATAAAATTTTGACAAAATTTTCTATAGAAATAAAATTTTGACAATATTGTCTATAGAAATAAAATTTAAAAAAAATTTCTATAGAAATAAAATATTGACAAAATTTTCTATAGAAATAAAATTTTGACAACATTTTCTATAGAAATAAAATTATGACAAAATTTTCTATAGAAATAAAATTTTGACAAAATTTTCTATAGAAATAAAATTTTGACAAAATTTTCTATAGAAGTAAAATTTTAACAAAATTTTCTATATAAATAAAATTTTAACAAAATTTTCTATATAAATAAAATTTTGACAAAATTTTCTATAGAAATAAAATTTTGACAAAATTTTCTATGGAAATAAAATTTTAACAAAATTTTCTATAGAAATAAAATCTTGACAAAATTTTGTATAGAAATAAAATTATGAGAAAATTTTCTATAGAAATAAAATTATGAGAAAATTTTCTATGGAAATAAAATTATGAGAAAATTTTCTATAGAAATAAAATCATGAGAAAATTTCCTATAGAAATAAAATTATGAAAAAATTTCCTATTGCAATAAAACTTTGAGAAAATTTCCTATTGAAATAAAATTTGAGAAAATTTTCTATAGAAGTAAAATTTTAACAAAATTCTCTATAGAAGTAAAATTTTAACAAAATTTTCTATATAAATAAAATTTTGACAACATTTTCTATACAACTAAAATTTTGACAAAATTTTCTATAGAAATAAAATTTTGACAAAATTTTGTATAGAAATAAAATTTTGACAAAAATTTTTATTGAAATAAAATTTTAACACAAATTTCTATAGAAATAAAATTTTGACAAAATTTTCTATACAAACAAAATTTTCTTCATAAATAAAATTTTCTATAGAAATAAAATGTTAACAAAATTTTCTATATAAATAAAATGTTGACAAAGTTTTCCGTAGAAATAAAATTTGGACAAAATTTTCTATAGAAATAACATTTTGACAAAATTTTCTATAGAAATAATATTATGAGAAAATTTCCTATAGAAATAAAATCTTGTCAAAATTTTCTATAGAATTAAAATCTTGACAAAATTTACTTAAGAAATAAAATCTTGACAAAATGTTCTATAGAAATAAAATTATGAGAAAATTTTCTATAGAAATAAAATTATGAGAACATTTTCTATAAAAATAAAATTTTGACAAAATTTTCTACAGAAAATTTTTTTGTTTGGTAGGTTTTTGGAAGAATTTTCTCCAAATTTTTCTAATTATTTGCGGCTCGAGTGGCAACCGTTCTCCTCGCCCGCAAAGAGCCAAAATACCGCAGAACAACTTTTGTGCAGTGTGTGATGGCTTTGTCGACCTTTTAAGGCCATAATTCGTGCCAAAGTTAGCCAATTCGAATAAATTGAAACTGATTTTAAAATTTTTATATTATGTTCAACATCTTTTTCGTTTGACAATAAAATTTAAAAAATGAGATAAAATGTGTCACTTTACTTTGTTTCATTAACGTAATGTGATTGAACATATCCTCGATTTAGAAATAAATATAATTCTTACAATATTATTTTTGCCCATGTATTTTGATGCCTTGGTCTATTTTCACCTCTCCTTACCCTTTGGCATATGCTACAGAGTGAAAAAAGAAAACAAAAAGCTAAATTTGGAAGACTATTTGAGACAGGCTAAGCTAAGGCAAACGTTGTTACCGTACCTACCAGAAGCTATGATGTCAGGGTGGCAATGGTGAAGATTTAAGATTTGCATTTCATGTGGTATTCATGGGATATTGCAGGACATTGTGTTGAATATGTTTGCTTTACATGTGTTTGTATGTGTGTGTCTCTGTGTTTGTGTGTACGAAAAGAATCTCTAGCTGATTTGCATATTGAGACCTGTTTGGGAATATCACCATGTCTTCGAATGAATGACAGAAGAATGTGTGGCAATCGCAATGCTTGACTAGATTTTAACATTTGGAATGTCCATTATTGGCATTGGATATTCCAAGTTTTTGCCTTCATTTTATTTGATATTTGTAAGAAAAGCAAAAACAGAACTGATACTGAAACCATGATGGGGAGAAAAGTTTTTATATTACTTTTAATAACATCATAGCAGTTATAAAGAAGTAGTAGTTGTGGGGATATTAGAAGAGCAGGGGGTGCAGTGATGAAATATTAAGTTTTAAAAACTATCGTTATTATTTATATTATTTTATGCTGTAACATTGCATATTTTGATCCCAATGCCATTAGGATTGAAGAAATGATCGGTGCCTTAACAAATAATTGAGTTCACGAGTGGAAACGTATTGCGCCTAAAAGTATGCTAAAAATCTATATGAAATAAAGCAAGTTGATCTCCTCTATATTAAATTTCAAGGAATGAACCCAAAGAAAAAACACTTTCGTCTGAATCGAAGTAGAAGTAGGCGAGATAGACACATGGTGTATTTGGCAATAATACTCAGGGTCGGTCCCAGAGCACGGTTGTCACTTGTACCAAAATTTGAAGAAAAATTTTCCAAAAATCTACCCTATTAAAAACTCTTATTTGTCTTTTAATGACAATAAAATATTTAAGTTTTTAATTCTTTTTAATGGGCTATTCTTATTAGAAATCTTATTTTGAAGTTTTTACTCAAATTTTTGAGGTTAGTAAAAAAATGTGTTTTTTTTCGCAAGAAATGTTTTATTATTTTAGCATTTGCAATATATGTTATAGTCTCTCCTATTAGCGACAATGTTTTGAGTGTATAAATATCTCTTGTATTGTAGATGTGTCGAATTGTAATTTTTTGTCAAAATTTTATTTCTATAGAAAATTTTATCAAAATTTTGTTTCTATAGAAAATTTTATCAAAATTTTGTTTCTATAGAAAATTTTATCAAAATGTTATTTCTATAGAAAATTTTGTTAAAGTTTTTTTCTATAGAAAATTTTGTCATGATGTTATTTCTATAGAGAATTTTATCAAAATTTTATTTCTATAGAAAATTTTGTTAAAGTTTTATTTCTATAGAAAATTTTGTCAAAATTTTATTTCTATAGAAAATTTTGTAAAAATATATTTCCATAAAAAATTTTGTCAAAATTTTATTTCTATAGAAAATTTTCTCAAAATTTTATTTTCATAGAGAATTTTATTAAAATTTTATTTCTATAGAAAATTTTGTAAAAAATTATTTCCATAAAAAATTTTGTCAACATTTTATTTCTATAGAAAATTTTCTCAAAATTTTATTTCTATATAGAACATATTCTTAAAATTTTATTTCTTTTGAAACTTTTTTCAAAATTTTATTTTAATTAAAAAATCTTATTTTGAAGTGTTTATACCCTTCACCACTACTGTGGTACAGGGTATAATAATTTTGTGCATTTGTATGTAACGCCAAGAAGGAAAAGTCTGAGACCCATCGTTTAGTATACCGATCGTCTTAGAATTAAATTCTGAGTCGATTTAGCGATGTCCGTCTGTCTGTCTGTCTGTCTGTCTGTCTGTCTGTCTGTTCATGTATTTTTGTGCGCAAAGTACAGGTCGCAGTTTAAGTCCGATCGTCCTCAAATTTGGCATAAGGTCGTTTTTTGGAACCAAGACAATCGCTATTGATTTTGGAAAACATCGGTTCAGATTTAGATATAGCTGCTATATATATTTATCCCCGATCTGGTCATAATTGGCGTGTTTATCAACCGATGTTCTTTAAAATCAGTACATCCGAATATTTTATGAGTGTCGAAAAACTTGCAAAATATCAGCCAAATCGGTTCAGATTTAGATATAGCTTCCATATATATCTTTCGTCCGATTTATACACATATGACCACATAGGCCAATTTTTAACTCCGATTTAGTTGAAATTTTGCACAGGGAGTAGAATTAGCATTTTAGCTATGCGTGCCAAATTTTATTGAAATCGGTTCAGATTTAGATATAGCTTCCATATATATGTTTTTCTGATTTCGACAAAAATGGTCAAAATACCAACATTTTCCTTGTAAAATCGCCACTGCTTAGTCGAAAAGTTGTAAAAATGACTCTAATTTTCCTAAACTTCTAATACATATATATCGAGCGATAAATCATAAATTAACTTTTGCGAAGTTTCCTTAAAATTGTTTCAGATTTAAATATTTCCCATATTTTTTTACTAACATTGTGTTCCACCCTAGTGCATTAGCCAACTTAAATTTTGAGTCAATAGATTTTGTAAAAGTCTATCAAATTCTGTCCAAATCGAGTGATATTTAAATGTATGTATTTGGGACAAACCTTTATATATTGCACCCAACACATTTGACAAATGTGATATGGTATCGAAAATTTAGATCTACAAAGTGGTGCAGGGTATAATATAGTCGGCCCCGCCCGACTTTAAACTTTCCTTACTTGTTAGTATGAAATTTGTGTGGTTAGCATACAATTTTTTATTATTACTCTTGAATTGTAAATGTAGCGAATATTAAATTTTTGTCAAAAATTCTATCAAAATTTTATTTCTATCGAAAATTTGGTCAAAATTTTATTTCTATAGAGAATTTTATCAAAATTTTATTTCTATAGAAAATTTAATTTCTATAAAAAATTTTTTCAAAATTTAATTTCTATAGAAAATTTTCTCAAAATTTTATTTCTATAGAGAATTTTATCAAAATTTTATGTCTATAGAAAATTTTCTCAAAATTTTATTTCTATAGAAAATTTTCTTAAAATTATATTTCTATAGAAAATTTTCTCAAAATTTTATTCCTTTTGAAACTCTTGCCCAAATTTTATTTTTCTTAAAAAATCTTATTTTGAAGTTTTTAATATTAAATTTGTGTAGTTAGCATACAATTTTTTATTATTAGTGTTAAATTGTAAATGTGTCGAATTTTTAATTTTTGTCAAAAATTCTGTCAAAATTTTATTTCTATAGAAAATTTTGTCGAAATTGTATTTCTATAGAAAATTTTCTCAATTTTTTGTTTAGAGAAAATTTTCTCAAAATTTAATTTCTATAGAAAATTTTCTCAAAATTTTATTTCTACACCCAGAAAAAAGTGACCCCTTCTTTAAGTTAAAATGAACTCATTGTGAAGAAAGTTGAACTTCGTATAGCGCCAAAGACATTTTTATTTGTTTGAACGATGTGATTTTCGTAGAAATGAGGTATAATGCATTCCATATATTAGTTAACATTTTCCTATATTTATGTACCACTATACTACAGAATGAAAAAATTTAACTGATTTGAATTCATATATGTAATGATTTTATTGAAACTTTTTCATTCATTTGGACAAATCTTACACATTTGTGGTAAAACTTTTACTTCATAATTAGAACTGCTTACCTTCGTTTTTAAATACAATTTTATTTATTTATATGAGCAATTTTATCTTCAATAAAAGACATGTTTTATTAATACATTGAATATATTTATTAAGAATCAACAGCATCGAATCTCCTTGAAATATTAGTTTATTATTCCGCTGTTTCCAATTTCCATGTGATATTATCAACTGTAAAACGCACTTTTTCTTCTTCTTGTACTTTTCACTTTTAATAAGTTGCTGCCTAACGATTTTGTCCTCCTTTTACAATTTCAATACCTACAAATATAAAAAATCATAAACCATTTTTGTTACAAAAGGTTAGCGTCACTGAATATTACCTGATAATTGAAGATTCCAAAATGAAGACAAATGAAAGGGTTGTTATTCTGCTGGTGTTTTCTTTCTTTATACACTATCACGAACATTGATAGATTTATTTAAAAAAACGAAAATTGTTCTCACTAATTTAAAATAACAAATATTTTATATATTTTATTTGTTATTTATTATATTATTTTACAATATTATCTTTTAACAATCTTTCCGTATACCACAACAACGCGATTCCAACTAAAAAAACAACCCACGCGCAAACATATCGATACACCCACGCGCAAACACATCGATTGCGATGACAGGTATCGATTACAGGTAGACAATAGAAATATAGGAAAATTTCCTATATTCTAACAAGTGTGTTTCCTTAAGTTTTGATTGGATTGCATACTTCTTAGTACGAATGAACTAAAATATTTTTCTATGCCAAGTGTTGTTCGTATGTATGAAAAACTTTCTATTATAAAGGAAGTCGCAATTATCATTTTATAAGAAATTTTACTAATTTTGAGGAAACTTGGTTTTAGTTCGGGTTTTGTTTATTTTTACGAATGCTTTCTTATCGGTGAATAAAATTTTCTTGTTCAGTAGTAAATTCTTATACCCAGCGAAGAAAACAGTATTAGTAAAATTCCATGCCTTATTCTAGTTAATGAACTATTCCTAACTGCTTACAGTTTAGGATTTTTTTACTGAAACGAGTAAATTTTATTATTTCTCACAAAATTTTACCTTAATGGAAATAAAATGGATAAACTATATTGATGAAAAATTTTTCCTTTAGTTTCGAAGGCACTTTTTTCTGGGTGTATAGAAAATTTTCTCAAAATTTAATTTCTCTAGAAAATTTTCTCAAAATTTTATTTCTGTAGAGACCCTACGGGAAATTGGTGCAAATTACTACTGACGGGCATATCACAGGACTAGTACCAGTGGTCCAGTTGGTCCCAAATTTTAAATAGTCATAATTTATTGATTTCCATACTCGCTTGAAATTAAAATCTTATTGGATATACACATTTAGTGAAATACGATTATCACAATAATCTACTGTTCAACATAGTTCGAAAGTTTATCACTTCTAATGCGATTCGTGCCAAAAAGGAAACAGATCTATAGTTTGTCCGAGACTGGTTTGTTATTACCTGTCTATGGGTCGCTCCTACTAAATTGTCTCAGGACGAGTCCTTTGGAATGAGTCCAAGACGTGTCCTAAAGTGTAAATTTACCCCGTCAATGACAAACCCATGTTAAAGTGACCGGTCCCTTCCATACGTTTTGACCAGAACTGGGACTGGTCCATACACACCAGGGACTAGTCCTGTACCGGTATTGTGGTTGTTCCATTTCCCGTAGGGGAATTTTATCAAAAATTTTATTTCTGTAGAAAATTTTGTCAAAGTTCTATTTCTATAGAAACCCAACGTGAAGTACACTTGAACCTCAAACCCTTTTTCGGGAGGTTCAAGTGTACTTCACGTTGGGTTGAGTGAATTACCCGAATTTATTCTGATAATTGGTTGATAGTTTTGCTGCAAGTAGAGGATGCTGATGAGGAATGTGGTAATTCCGAAACAGCTGTACATCCAACCATCTTGCAGTCTATAGGGCTTTGCCCAAATAAATTTGACAAGCATACTTTTCCTCTGTTGGTTAAGCTACACTTGTAGTTTAGTCAATGCATGGCTTTAAGCTGAGATCAAAAAACAAAAAAACAAAATTTTATTTCTATAGAAAATTTTCTCAAAATTTTATTTCCCTAGAAAATTTTCTCAAAATTTTATTTCTATAAAGAAAATTTTCTCAAAATTTTATTTCTTTTGAAACTTTTGTCAAAATTTTATTTCTTTTGTCAAAATTTTATTTCTTTTTGTCAAAATTTTATTTTAATTTGTCTACAGAAAATTTATGAAGTAAATACCACTGCCTATAAAAGGCGATCATATTCGCTAACTAGGTCAGTTGCTCAGTGGCAGTTACACAGGTAAGAACTTAACATACACTCCAAACGTAAATTGTGGTAGATAGCAGTGGAGTTGATCTCCCAGTAGTCATAATAGTAGAGTTGATATCCCATCTAATTGCATATAGTGGAGTTGAGCTCCCATTTGATTGATGTAGAAGAGTCGAGCACCAAGTGGGAATTTTTAGGTAGAGGAATTTTAGGTAGTAGGAATTTTGTGATGGAGTCGATCTCCCAGTGGGGCTTTTATGGTGGAGTTGAGATCCTTTTATTAATAGTGGATGGAAATGAAATCCCGGGTGATTTGAGGAGAAGAGCTCCCAGTGGACATTTTGATGTGGAGAGGAGTTCCCCGACAATTTGGTTACTGGTTAACAGTGTAGAGACCTGACCACGGCTACGTGCCCATGCAAAGCGACGATGGGTGGGTGAAGACCGAGGAAATTTTTCGTACCAGCCACCTTACCGAAGGCCTTTTGATTTTCTTTCTTTCGTGTTTTTTTGCTATTTTATTTTATTATTGCAATAAATAATTTCATAATATTGAAACCCTTTCTTTATTTCACGCACTTGGAAACTCTGCAATAAATAAATATTTGTAATGACCCTGGACACCCAACGAACTATCCTGCCTTTAGTGGAAAAATCATCGTTACAATATATGTATTATATCTCTCAAACTTCTAGTTGTAAATGAGCCAATAGTTCTGAGGGTCTATTCCCCACCGCCATATTTCTTTACTATCTATGGGCTTATTGACACCACTTCAATTTCAACTCTAAAACCCACTGTCAGCAATGCAATGCGCCATTACAATATATTAGGAGTAACACAGGCCAAATCAAATTGGAATCCAATAAAAAGAATTTTATATAAAAAACTATGAACTCTCACACACATATGCAGAGCTTACTCATACTAAGAGCCAATGCTAGTTGAGCCTTAGCACTGGAATTCCTCACCATTTTATGTCAAACCGCAGGCAATCGAATGTGAACGTGAGTTAGACAAGTAAATGGAATTTTATGTTCCCTTTTTCATTTTTATTTTTTCATATCCAGGACACGGCAGAATAATATACCAAAAACAACATTCCTGTCTATCCTTTATACATTTTACCAATGCAAAGTCTTTTTCAATTTCGATGAGACAAAAAACAAAAAACAACAAAATGTGGACCCTAAAATTTTTTTACTCTTCCACATATGAGCTTTATTCCAATGTTGACCTATAGCCCAGTGGAAATTGTAAACGATTAGCGTGCAATAAAACGTAACCAATGGACTACATCATCTGCAAAACCAAAGGAGAAAAATGGAATTTGCTTTACCTCCAGGGCTAAAATGAACCAGAATCTTTTGGCCAAAGACCATTATAAATGAAGTTGAACCTTTGGCAAGAAAAAAAACGAAGAGCTGTTCATTACTTAAGTGATTTCTTTTTTTTTTTCTTCTCACTCCAGCGTTTGACTTGCATGTTTTCAGCAGCTATAGGTGAGAATAGGATCCCCATCATACAGCGTCTTTGGTCCAAACTCTATGCCGTTTGAGCGTGTGTTTTTGAGTGTTGAGTTTAACCCATGTTATGGGGCATAAAGTCATATGCCAGTCACATCCTTTATGTACGATAGCTGGTCACTAACGAAGCCAAAGTTTATTATAGCTTGTGTTCTTGGTGTTATTGCTGTTGCTTGTTGGCATTTGCTCAATGTCCACTACAACTGCAATATTTTGTCGTTTGTCTTCACATTTTTAAAACTATAATGTCCTTTGACACACACACACATACATAAGGATATATTGACTTTTAAATAGGTACAGCAAGGAGTGTATGGAATGAGAAGTCGATATTCGCATTTCGAATTTAGGGAAAAGGTCATTATGCAAGAACTTACCATACAAAAAAAAACAAAAGCGTTATGAAAATAGTGGCGATTTGTTTTTCTAACTACATGCACTTGGTTCAGTGATTTTCGAATTTTTTTATTTTTGCACAAACTATGATTTTTGGTAAATTTCTTAGGCAGTGATCTTCAATATTTGTGATTAAATATATTAAATTAGAAAAAAATCTCATAGATCCCAATCAGGAAAATGCGAATGGGGGCAGTATTTCGTAGCCCAATTCACCCGCCAAGCGCCAGTTTGTTTATTATACCCACCACCATAGAATGGTGACGGGGTATAATAAGTTTGTCATTCCGTTTGTAACGCATCGAAATATCGATTTCCGACTATATAAAGTATATATTCTTGATCAGGGAGAAATTCTAAGACGATATAAGCATGTCCGTCTGTCCGTCTGTCTGTCTGTCTGTCTGTCTGTCTGTCTGTCTGTCTGTCTGTCTGGCTGTCTGTTGTAATCACGCTACAGCATTCAATAATGGAGCTATCGTCCTGAAATTTGGCACAGTCTTTTGTCTGCGCGCAGGTCAAGTTCGAAGATGGGCTATGTCGGGCCATGTTTTGGTATATAAACCGCCCCCATATAAACCGACCTCCCGATTTAGGGTCTTTCGCTTATAGAAACCGTAGTTTTCATCCAATTTGCGCGAAATTGAAAATCTAGACGTATTTTGGGACCTTGAAGAGGTGTGCCAAAAATGGTGAGTGTCGGTCCATGATTTGGTATAGCCCCCATATAAACCGACCTCCCGATTTGGGGTCTTTCGCTTATAGAGACCGTAGTTTTCATCCAATTTGCGCGAAATTGAAAATCTAGAGGTATTTTGGAACCTTGAAGGGGTGTACCAAAAATGGTGAGTGTCAGTGCATGTTTTGGTATAGCCCCCATATAGACCGATCTCCCGACTTTACTTCTTGGGCTTATAGAATCCGTAGTTTTTATCCAATTTGCCTCAATTTCAAATTCTAGAGGTATTTTAGAACCATAAAGAGGTGTGCCAAAAATGGTGAGTAGCGGTCCATGTTTTGGTATAGTCCCCATATAAACCGATCTCCCGATTTTACTTTTTGGGCTTATAGAATTCGTAGTTTTTATCCAATTTGCCTGAAATTTAGAACTAAATCCAGAATCTGATATAGTCCTCATAGGTGAAATCTTTAAATTTATCATCGGGAAGTGTCCTCAAGTCCTCAAGCCCTCCTGAAATTTCAAAGGAAACCCTAATAATTGGTTCATGGTGGTGGGTATTTAAGATTCGGCCCGGCCGAACTTACTGCTGTATATACTTGTTTTTTTTTTTTTGTACCAATATGGTCCTTTTTTATACCCTCCACCATAGGATAGGGGTATATTAACTTTGTCATTCCGTTTGTAACACATCGAAATATTGCTCTAAGACCCCATAAAGTATATATATATATATATATATATATATATATATATATATATATATATATATATATATATATATATATATATATATATATATATATATATATATATATATATATATATATATATATATATATATATATATATATATATATATATATATATATATATATATATATATATATATATATATATATATTCTGGGTCGTGGTGATATTCTGAGTCGATCTGAGCAAGTCCGTCCGTCTGTTGAAATCACGAACGAACTTCCGAACGAAACAAGCTATCGACTTTAAACTTGGCACAAGTAGTTGATATTGATGTACGTCGGATGATATTGCAAATGGGCCATATCAGTCCACTTTTACGTATAGCCCCCATATAAAGGGGCCCTCAGATTTGGCTTGTGGAGCTTCTAACAGAAGCATATTTCATCCGATCCGGCTGAAATTTGGTACATGGTGTTGGTATATGGTCTCTAACAATCACGCAAAAATTGGTCCACATCGGTCCATAATTATATATAGCCCCCATATAAACCCATCCCCAGATTTGGCTTGCGGAGCCTCAAAGAGAAGCAAATTTCATCCGATCTTGTTGAAATTTGATACATGGTGTTGGTATATGGTCTCTAACAACCATGAAAAAATTAGTCCACATCGGTCCATAATTATATAAGGAGCCTCTTGGAGGAGCAAAATTCATCCGATCCGGCTGAAATTTGGAACATGGTGTTAGAATGTGGTCTCTAAGAAACACGCAAGAATTGGTCCATATCGGTCCATAATTATATATAGCCCCCATATAAACCGTTCCCCAGATTTGATCTCCGGAGCCTCTTTGAGGAGCAAAATTCATCCGATCCGGTTGAAATTTGCAACGTGGTGTTAGTATAAGGCCGCTAATAACCATGCCAAAATTGGTCCGTATCGGTCTATAGTTATATATAGCCGATGCCCCAATCACACAAATAATCTACCAAATTTTTTTTTTTTTATAGAAAACATTGTCAAAATGTTATTTCTATAGAAAATTTTGTCAAAATTTTATTGCTATAGAAAATTTTGTCAAAATTTGATTTCTATAGAAAATTTTTTCCAAATTTTATTTCTATAGAAGATGTTTCCCAAATTTTATTTCTATAGAAAATTTTGTCAAAATTTTATTTCTATAAAAATTTTTTTCCAAATTTTATTTCTATAGAAATTTTTTTTCCAAATTTTACTTCTATAGAAAATGTTGTCAAAATTTTATTTCTATAGAAACTTTGAACTTAATTATATACGTATTTAATCGGCCTTTTTAGTTTAATATATACCACGTATGGACTATGTGGTATATATTACGGTGTTAGGAAGTTTTAAGATACCTTGCCATCGGCAAGTGTTACCGCAACCCAAGTAATTCTATTGTGGATGACAGTCTTCTGTAGAAGTTTCTACGCAATCCATGGTGGTGAGTACATAAGCTTCGGCCTGCCGAACTTACGGCCGTATATACTTGTTTCCATTCTAAAATTTTACCAATCTACCAAACAGTAAAAAATCTTCCATTTTTGGTAGAATTGTACCACTTGTGGCAATCGTGGTAACAGTCTTTCCACCCTCTTGCAGGTCTACTTTTAGGGTCAAACTCTTGTTCTTTGTCTAATTTGACTTGTAGTGCCCCAACGTGCCCGGCTATGCTACCATACTAGATACTGTACTACCTACTATTATGGAGTCATACTCGCGAAATGAACTCCGATTAATAAAAACACGTTTGTATTTTTCTAAGTATTGCAAAAGGTTTTATTTGCAATCAAACAGATTTCATTTGATTTGAAAAAAGTTGCATTCCACATGAAAAAGTTTCATTTGATTTGAAAAAGGTTTCCTTCCACATGCAAAAGGTCTCATTTAATATGAAGAAGTAAGTAAAGTAGAAAGTCGACTATATCATACCCTAAACCACCCCTACTGAATTAGTAAACATAAGCATTTGTGGGGTATCATTGGTATAGGTTTTGGAGATTTCCATATTTAAGAACATAAAGGGGGGTACATGTTTATGGAAGTCTTGTCACAATCTGAGCAGAAATGTCTAATATTGGGAGCTATAGTTTATTTTGCACCTTAAGAGTTAGTATGCCACTAATATTGAGTCCATTATTAAACAAGTAAGGAAAGTCTAAAGTCGGGCGGTGCCGACTATATTATACCCTGCACCACTTTGTAGATCTACATTTTCGATACCATATCACATCCGTCAAATGTGTTGGGCGCTATATATAAAGGTTTGTCCCAAATGCATACATTTAAATATCACTCGATCTGGACAGAATTTGATAGACTTCTAAAAATCTATAGACTCAAAATTTAAGTCGGCTAATTCACTAGTGTGGAACACAATGTTAGTAAAAAAATATGGGAAAACTTTTAAATCTGAAGCAATTTTAATGAAACTTCGCAAAAGTTTATTTATGATTTATCGCTCGATATATATGTATTAGAATTTTAGGAAAATTAGAGTCATTTTCAACTTTTCGACTAAGCACTGGCGATTTTACAACGAAACTGTTAGTATTTTGACCATTTTTGTCGAAATCAGAAACACATATATATGGGAGCTATATCTAAATCTGAACCGATTTCAACCAAATTTGGCACGCATACCTACAATGCTAATTCTACTCCCTGTGCGAAATTTCAACAAAATCGGAGTTAAAAATTGGCCTCTGTGGTCATGTGAGTGTAAATCGGGCGAAAGCTATATATGGGAGCTATATCTAAAACTGAATCGATTTCAACCAAATTTGGCACGCATACCTATAATGCTAATTCTACTCTCTGTGCAAAATTTCAACTAAATCGGAGTTCAAAATTGGCCTCTGTGGTCATATGAGTGTAAATCGGGCGAAAGCTATCTATGGGAGCTATATATAAATCTGAACCGATCAAATTTGGCACGCATAGCTACAATGATAAATCTACTCCCTGTGCAAAATTTCAACAAAATTGGGCCAAAACTCTGGCTATTAGAACCATATTAGTCCATATCGGGCGAAAGATATATATGGGAGCTATATCTAAATCTGAATCGATTTCAACCAAATTTGGCACGCATAGCTACAATGCTAAATCTACTCCCTGTGCAAAATTTCAACCAAATTGGGCCAAAACTCTGGCTTTTAGGACCATATTAGTCTATATCGGGCGAAAGATATATATGGGAGCTATATCTAAATCTGAACTGATTTCAATCAAATTTTGCACACTTGACTATACTACTAATTGTACTCCTAGTGCAAAATTTCAACCAAATTCGGCCAAAAATCTGGCTTCTGGGGCCATATAAGTCCATATCGGGCGAAAGATATATATGGGAGCTATATCTAAATCTGAACCGATTTCAGTAAAATTTTGCACACTTGACTATACGTCTAAGTGTTACGTTTGTACAAAATTTCAAGCAAATCGGTATAAAACTATGACTGCTGGGTTCATATTAGTGCATATCGGGCAAAAGATATATATGGGAGCTATATCTAAATCTGAACCGATTTCTTCCAAAATCAATAGGGTTCTATTCTGACCCAAATTAGGAACATGTGCCAAATTTGAAGGCGATTGGACTTAAATTGCGACCTAGACTTTGATCACAAAAATGTGTTCACAGACAGACGGACGGACGGACGGACGGACGGACGGACGGACGGACAGACGGACAGACGGACATGGTTATATCGACTCAGGGATCCACCCTGAGAATAATTGCCAAAGACACCATGTGTCTATCTCGTCTCCTTCTGGGTGTTACAAACATATGCACTAACTTATAATACCCTGTTCCACAGTGTGGCGCAGGGTATAAAAAAATAGGGAAACTTTTAAATCTGAAGCAATTTTAATGAAACTTCGCAAAAGTTTATTTATGATTTATCGCTCGATATATATGTATTAGAATTTTAGAAAAATTAGAGTCATTTTTACAACTTTTCGACTAAGCAGTGGCGATTTAACAAGGAAAATTTTGGTATTTAGACCATTTTTGTCGAAATCAGAAAAACATATATATGGGAGCTATATCTAAATCTGAACCGATCTCAAATCAAATTTGGCACGCATAGCTACAATGCTAATTCTACTCCCTGTGCAAATTTCAACTAAATCGGAGTTAAAAATTAACCTCTGTGATCATATGAGTGTAAATCGGGCGAAAGCTACATATGTGAGCTATATCTAACTCTGAACCGATTTCAACCAAATTTGGCACGCATAGCTACAATGCTAATTCTACTCCCTGTGCAAAATTTCAACCAAATTGGGCCAAAACTCTGGCTATTAGAACCATATTAGTCCATATCGGGCGAAAGATATATATGGGAGCTATATCTAAATCTGAACCAATTTCAACCAAATTTGGCACGCATAGCTACAATACTAAATTTACTCCCTGTGCAAAATTTCAACCAAATTGGGTCAAAACTCTGGCTTGTAGGACCATATTAGTCCATATCGGGCGAAAGATATATATGGGAGCTATATCTAAATCTTAACCGATTAAAATCAAATTTTGCACACTTGACTATACTACTAATTGTACTCCTAGTGAAAAATTTCAACCAAATTCGGCCAAAAATCTGGCTTCTGGGGCCATATAAGTCCATATCGGGCGAAAAATATGTATGGGAGCTATATCTAAATCTGAACCGATTTCAATCAGATTTTGCACACTTGACTATACGACTAAGTGTTATGTTTGTACAAAATTTCAAGCAAATCGGCATAAAACTCTGGCTGCTGGGTCCATATTAGTGAATATCGGGCGAAAGATATACATGGGAGCTATATCAAAATCTAAACCGATTTCTTCCAAAATCAATAGGGTTCTATTCTGACCCAAATTAGGAACATGTGCCAAATTTGAAGGCGATTGGACTTAAACTGCAACCTAGACTTTGATCACAAAAATGTGTTCACAGACAGACGGACGGACGGACAGACGGACGTGGTTATATCGACTCAGGAACCCCCCCTGAGCATTATTGCCAAAGACACCATGTGTCTATCTCGTCTCCTTCTGGGTGTTACAAACATATACACTAACTTATAATACCCTGTTCCACAGTGTGGCGCAGGGTATAAAAAGAGGAAATCGGTCAATTATTTGTGGGTAATAAATCCAAATTTGTAAAAATTAGCCAATTTTATTATGTAAGAGCTACATGTAAGTCTAAATACGATCAGCTAGTACATCAAAATTTTACATTTGAATGACATAGGTCAATAAATATGTTAAGAGTATTATGGTCAAATATGGCAAAATCGAGCGATGCTTTTATATGGGACCTATATCTAAATCTGAACCAATTTGTATAATATTTTGTAGGTATGATTGATACCACAGAAGGTTACCTTGTGTAAAATTTGAGTACAATCAGTTAATAAATGTGGCTCCTATGGTCAAAAATAAGGTTATTAGGGGCAACTTTTTCAAAATCGGGCGATACATATATATGGGAGCTATATCTAAATTTGAACCGATTTCGATGAAATTTTGCACATACAGCTAGAGCTATAGTATATTACATTTAGCCAACTTTGAGTACGATAGGTTGATAAATAAGGGTTTTACGGCAAAATTTGGAAAATCGGGCGATACATATATATGGGAGCTATATCTACATCTAAACAGATTTCGATATTGTCAGTACCATAAAAAATTAGAGTAACCTAAGTTTGAGTAAGATCGCTTAATAAATAAGGTTTTTTATGGTCAAATTTGGGAATATCGGGCTATAAATATATATGGGAGCTATATCTCGAAATTTTGCACACTTAAAGGGTGATGAAAAAGTTTACCATGTACAAAATTGGGTGACGATCGGTTTGTAAAACAGCACAACATGACTCCCTTTGTCGAAATCGGGTGATACATATATATAAGAGCTATATCTAAATTTGATCCGAATTCAATAGCGTTCGTCCTTGTGCCCAAAAAACACCCTGTACCAAATTTCATCCAAATCGGTTAATAATTGCGACCGGAATCCTGTGAACAACAAATACATGGACAGACGGACGGACGGACGGACGGACGGACGGACGGACACCAAGCGCTAGATCGACTCAGGAGGTGATCCTGAGTCGATCGGTATATATTTTATGTCGTCTAAAATCAATATTTCTGGTAGGCACATTTTTTTAGGGTATAATAAAAAGGTTACATTTGAAATGAAAATGGTTAAGTTTGTAATTACCAGGTTGACTGATAAGTCCCCGGTCTAACACATAGATGGCGTCGCTAGTATTAAATGCATATTATTTTTATATAGTACCAACCTTCAAATGATTCGTGTCAAAATTTGACGTCTGTAAGTCAATTAATTTGTGAGATAGAGCATCTTTTGTGAAGCAACTTTTGTTATTGTGAAAAAAATGGGAAAAAAGGAATTTCGTGTTTTGCTAAAATACTGTTTTCTGAAAGGAAAAAATACGGTGGAAGCAAAAACTTGGCTTGATAATGAGTTTCCGGACTCTGCCCCAGGGAAATCAATAATATTTGATTGGTATGCACAATTCAAGCGTGGTGAAATGAGCACGGAGGACGGTGACGCAGTGGACGCCCGAAAGAAATGGTTACCGACGAAAACATCAAAAAATCCACAAAATGATTTTGAATGACCGTAAAATGAAGTTGATCGAGATATCAGAGGCCTTAAAGATATCAAAGGAACGTGTTGGTCATATCATTCATCAATATTTGGATATGCGGAAGCTCTGTGCAAAATGGCTGCCGCGGGAGCTCACATTTGACCAAAAACAACAACGTGTTGATGATTCTGAGCGGTGTTTGCAGCTGTTAACCCGTAATACACCCGAGTTTTTCCGTCGATATGTGACAATGGATGGAATATGGCTCCAACACTACACTCCTGAGTCCAATCGACAGTCGGCTGA
Organism: Haematobia irritans; assembly: GCF_050003625.1. NCBI lineage: Eukaryota > Metazoa > Arthropoda > Insecta > Diptera > Muscidae > Haematobia > Haematobia irritans. The sequence continues at coordinate 6,244,816 of NC_134398.1, forward strand.
GTGGACAGCGACCGTTGAACCTTCTCCGAAGCGTGGAAAGTCTCAAAAGCCCGCTGGCAAAGTAATGGCCTCTGTTTTTTGGGATGCGCATGGAATAATTTTTATCGATTATGTTGAGAAGAGAAAAACCATCAACAGTGACTATTATATGGCGTTATTGGAGCGTTTGAAGGTCGAAATTGCGGTAAAACGGCCCCATATGAAGAAGAAAAAAGTGTTGTTCCACCAAGACAACGCACCGGGCCACAAGTCATTGAGAACGATGGCAAACATTCACGAATTTGGCTTCGAATTGCTTCGCCACCTACCGTATTCTCCAGACCTGGGGAATAGTCGCTGGGGGCGACTTTTTCTTGTTCTCAGACCTCAAAAGGATGCTCGCCGGGAAAAAAATTTGGCTGCAATGAAGAGGTGATCGCCGAAACTGAGGCCAATTTTGAGGCAAAACCGAAGGAGTACTACCAAAATGGTATCAAAAAATTGCAAGGTCGTTATAATCGTTGTATCGTTCTTGAAGGGAACTATGTTGAATAATAAAAACGAATTTTGACAAAAACAAGTATATACAGCACTAATTTCGGCCGGGCCGAATCTTAAATACCCACCACCATGAACCAAATATTAGGGTTTCCTTTGAAATTTCAGGAGGGCTTGAGGACACTTCTCGAAGATAAATTTAAAGATTTCACCTATGAGGACTATATCAGATTCTGGATTTATAAGAACCATTTTTGTGCAAGAAAATTATAAAATAACGTCTTGATTTGAAATCTTAAATCTGTAGATTTTCACCCGAGAAGTAAAATCTGGAAATTTTACATTGAGTTTCAAGCAATTTTCATGATCAGTGCGCCTTCTACACCCTCAAGAAGTGAAGTCAGTATATATGGAGGCATTACCAAATGGACCGATAAAAACTTAATCCGATACACGTTTTTGTGAGCCTAAAATACCAGAATATTTACAATTTCAGGCAAATCAGATAAAAACTACGGTTTCTAGAAACCGAAGGAGTTAAATCGGGAGATCGTTCTTATGGAGGCTATACTAAAATATGGACCGATACTCACCGTTTTCGGCACACCTCTTTATGACCCGAAAATACCTCTAGATTTCCAATTTCAGGCAAATAAGATAAAAACTTCGGATTCTAGAAGCCCAAGAAGTAAAATCGAGAAATCGATCTATATGGGGGCTATACCAAAATATGTACCGATACTCACTATTTTATGGTCATAAAATACCTCTAGATTTCAAATTTCAGGCAAATTGGATAAAAACTACGATTTCTATAAGCCCAAGACCCCAATCGGGAGGTCGTTTTATATGGGGACCATACCAAAACATGGACCGCTACTCACTATTTTCGGCACACCTCTTTATGGTCCTAAAATACCTCTAGATTTCCAATTTCAGGTAAATTGAATAAAAACTGCGGTTTCTATGAGCCCAAGACCACAAATCGGGAGATCGATCTATATGGGGGCTATACCAAAATATTGACCGATACTCACAATTTTTGGCACACGTATTTGTGGTCCTACAATACCTCTAGATTTCCAATTTCAGGTAAATTGAATAAAAACTGCGGTTTCTATAAGCCCAAGAATTACAATCGGGAGATCGGTCTATATGGGGGCTATACCAAAACATGGAGCGATACTCACCATTTTTGGCACACCTCTTTATGGTCATAAAATACCTCTAGATTTCAAATTTCAGGCAAATTGGATAAAAACTACGTTTTCTATAAGCCCAAGACCCCAAATCGGGAGGTCGGTTTATATTTGGGGCTATATCAAAACCTGGACCGATATAGCCCATCTTCGAACTTGACCTGCCTGCAGACAAAAAACGAGTTTGTGCAAAATTTCAGCACGATTGCTTCTGTAACGTGATTACAACAGACAGACAGACAGGCGGACAGACGGACATCGTTATATCGTCTTAGAATTTCGATATTTCGATGTGTTACAAACGGAATGACAAACTTATTATACCCCCGTCACCATTCTATGGTGGTGGGTATAAAAATGTGTTTTTCTTTGTTAGACCGGGGACTTATCAGCCAACCTGTTATCTCTGCAAAAATCAATGCTTATGACTTGTATTCATATCCAATCTCACTTGTATGCAAATCGTTACCTCCACTTTGATTTCACCAAGGTGTCAATCAGAAAGACAGATACATTGAAAAGCTCCTCCTTCACCATATCTGTCCTCTAGACGGACGGACCCATCTTATTTATGAAATTTTTATTAACCTATTGCCATAGCCTGCAAATATTTTTCTACAACCCTATGAAGCAATAGCAGTGTTATAATACCGTTCCTTGGTATTAAAAAAATAAAGCCGTTTTGTTTTTTAAATCTTGCAGTAATTTTAGAGCCCAAATATAAACATTCAAGTTATATAAATGAAGACGCAAAATATATTCTAAGCTAGAAGCCTAGACAAACAATTTAGACAGCTTAGCTAACGCAAATAGTATTTATTATTTTTGCTCAACTACTATAAACCATAATATCCCGCCCTGCAGAAAGTTCCATAGTTGATTTTCCCATACAGCTTTTCATCTCTTCCCCAAAGTTTTTTTTTTATTTGTATTATTTTCTTCGATGTTTCTTTACAAATGTTGAGCTCTAAGGCCATCGTAAGGAATTCCAAGTTTGTTTGCATTATCCTTTCAGTCTTTTGTTGGGCTTTTCTGCTTTCCTTGCACTTCCAGTACAATTACAATGAATCTCCAAAATGAGCAGTACTATACAAAGAGTGCATCCTTAGAAACGAAATAAATAAAAAAAAAACATAAAACCACTTGAAATACTTTTACAAAGGTATGTGAGTAGATTTTTATTCTCAGTTCTTATTTTTCTTTGGGTTAAGTTTTTTTCGCCTTATATTTTTCTTAAAAAAAAAATCAAAAAGACTGTAGTCAACTTAACCTCAATACCATGAAACTTTGGATTTCCTTTGCAATTTCGAGTAAAGCTATGAAATTAATTGAAAGTTTCCGGTTCTGTTTTTTTTCTCTTTGTGTGTGAATGTATGTTTTGTTTTTGTGTTTGTTTGCAAACCATAAACTATCTATCATACGTGCTATCTTAATTAACACAATTTCATTGTGGAGAAACATATCAACAAAGCAACTTACACACACACATACACCTACTCCTGTGAAGATACAAACACACTAGAGGCAACATCTACAGTAATGCTAGTCACAGTGATGACAACAACATCAACAATGTCAATATTAACATAGTTGTGGTTTATGGTCCTTAAAGCATTAACTTACATAATGAACATAGCTGCAAAACCACAGGAATTGGAAAGGCAAAGAAAATGTTAGAATACATCTTACTCTCTTTGCAATGTTAGAGTAATATAGACTGTAGTTAACATAAGAGAACTCTTCAATACGATTTCTCTTTGTTGTGAACAGTGTTATGTTGACTCTCGTCTACGTTTAATAACAGAGAAATGCTTTTTATTTCTCGGTTACATTTTTGTTACTCTGTAAGAGATATTTATACACAACTGCTTATTACGTTGTTATCCTTCGCACATAATTGCAGTCATAGAGGGACTGTTATGCCTACAAGAAGTCACACTTCAATAGAATCCATTTTCGTTATTAAAACTTGACAAGATATTTTTTTTTATTTTCGTAAAAATTTCATTAAATTGCTCATAATTTTGTACCATCAACATAAAGTATATTCATATAGAAAATAGAAAAATTCGTATAATTGTTAACACCTAAATTTTAGATGGAATCGAACATTGTTTTGTGTGAAATTATTTTTCTTGTTTTTTTCGATTCAAATGATAAAAAGATTTCGTTGTACACCGATATGAAAATTTTCGTAAAATTAACGAAATTAAGAAACAATTTCATAAATGCAATGAATTTTTTCGTTTATTGTAATGAATTTTCTATTTAATAGCGAAACATTTCACACGACATATGAACATTTTCATTATATCACTTAAAAGATTTAGTTATGTAAATTAAAAACAATGCACTGGCTTAAATTTATTGAAACTGCTTTTCTGTCTACATTTCTCTCTAAAATGCCATAAATGGAAATTCCAATAAACATCTGACGAATTGGATGACATTAATGGAGTAAGAAAATTTTGTACGCTTCGAAGGATATGTGCGACTAAGCAGAGTTATGTTAGTTCGTTCAAAATCAACAGCGAAACCATCGTCCACATCTTTTTCACAATAATATGTGCAATTTACTTTAACACCACGCTCAATCAAACCGATTAGATAGCGTCAATCAACACATACAATGGAAAATTACTTCGGGTGCCCGTTTCTAAGATCAAATTCTTGTGTGTGCATTCAGTTACTTAAATTCACGCCATTAGATTGTCAATACATTCAGGTATTTAATAGAAGTGCGCTTTCACTCGCCATACCAATTCCGTTGCAGATATTGTTTGGACCACCACCATGGTTCCCACTCGTGCCAAAAATAATCTACCAAAAATTTAAGAAAATTTTACCACAAATATATCAAATTAAAAAAAAAGATATATTTTTTCAATTTTTTGATCATATTTTTGTTGGTAGTTAAATTTTTTTCTTCGAATTAGTGAATGATCCTTTCTATTAGCGAAAAATTTTTTCGGTATATAAATTTCCAATTAATTTTAAATGTATGGAATTTTTAATATTTTAGCGATTTTAGCTTATCAGCAACCGGACTACATCTACAAAAAAGGAGAACCTACCCACAATGAATTGTATGGAATAACACTATAATTAAATTTTTTAAAGAAATTGGACTGTGCGAAAATTTTATTTGTATAGAATCTTTTGTTTTTAATTTTATTTCCATAGGTTTTTTTTAATTTTATTTCTATTAAAACTTTTCTCAAAATTTTATTTCTATAAAAAATTTGGTCAAAATTTAATTCTATGGAAAATTGTGTTAAAATTGTATTTCTATATAAAAATTTTGTCAAAATTTTATTTCTATAGAAAATTATGTCAAAATTTTATTTCTATAGAAAATTTTGTCAAAGTTGTATTTCTATAGAAAATGTTGTTAAAATTTTATTTCTATAGAAAATTTTGTCAAAATTTTATTTCTATAAAAATTTTTGTCAAAATTTTATTTCTATAGAAAATTTTGTCAAATTTTTATTTCTATAGAAAATTTTGTCAAAATTTTGTTTCCATAGAAAATTTTGTCCAAATTTTATTTTTATAAAAAATTTTGTCCAAATTTTATTTCTATAAAAAATTTTGTCAAATTTTATTTCTATAGAAAATTTGTCAAAATTTTATTTCTGTAAAAAATGTTGTCCAAATTTTTTTTCTATAAAAAATTTTGTCAAATTTTATTTCTATAGAAAATTTTGTCAAAATTTTATTTCTATAGAAAATTTTGTTCAAATTTTATTTCTATAAAAATTTTTGTCCAAATTTTTTTTCTATAAAAAATTTTGTCAAATTTTATTTCTATAGAAAATTTTGTCAAAATTGTGTTTCAATAGAAAATTTTGTCAAAATTTTATTTCTATAGAAAACTTTTAACAAAATGAAAAATTTTGTGAAAATTTTGTTACTATAGAAAAATTTGTCAAAAGTTTATTTCTATACAAAATTTTGTCAAAATTTTATTTCTATAGAAAATTTTGTCAAATCTTATTTCTATAGAAAATTGTGTCAAAATTTTATTTCTATAGAAAATTTTGTCAAAGTTGTATTTCTATAGAAAATGTTGTTAAAATTTTATTTCTATAGAAAATTTTGTTAAAATTTTATTTCTATAGAAAATTTTGTTAAAATTTTATTTCTATAGAAATTTTTGTCAAAAATTTCTTTCTATCGCAAATGAAGTCAACATTTTATTTCTATAGAAAATTTTGTCAAAATTTTATTTCTATAGAAAATTTTGTCAAAATTTTATTTCTATAGAAAATTTTATCAAAATTTTATTTCTGTAGAAAATTTTGTCAAAATTTTATTTCTGTAGAAAATTTTGTCAAAATTTTATTTCTATAGGGAATTTTGTTAAAATTTTATTTATATTGAACTTTTTGTCAAATTTTTGTTTCTATAGAAAATTTTGTTAAAATTTTGTTTCTATAGAAAATTTTGTCAAAATTTTATTTCTATAGAAAATTTTGTCAAAATTTTATTTCTTTAGAAGATTTTGTCCAAATTTTATTTCTATAGAAAATTTTGTCAAAATTTTATTTCCATAGGAAATTTTATTTCTAAAGAAAATTTTGTCAAAATTTTATTTCTATAGAAAATTTTGTCCAAAATTTTATTTCTATACAAAATTTTGTCAAAATTTTATTTCTATAGAAAATTATGTCAAAATTTTATTTCTATAGAATTTATCTTATCTATATTTTTTATTTCTATATAAAATGTTGTCAAAATTTTATTTCCGTAGAAAATTTTGTCAAAATTTTATGTCGATAGAAATTTTGTCAAAGTTGTATTTCTATAGAAAATTTTGTCAAAATGTTATTTCTATAGAAAATTTTGTTAAAATTTTATTTCTATAGAAATTTTTGTCAAAAATTTATTTCTATCGAAAATTAAGTCAACATATTATTTCCATAGAAAATTTTGTCAAAATTTTATTTCTATAGAAAATTTTATTTCTATAGGAAATTTTGTCAAAATTTTATTTCTATAGAAAATTTTGTCAAATTTTATTTCTATAGAAAATTTTGTCAAAATTTTATTTCTATAGAAAATTTTGTCAAAATTGTATTTCTATAGGGAATTTTTTTATAATTTTATTTCTATAGAAAATTTTGTCAAAATTTTGTTTCTATAGAAAATTTTGTCAAGATTTTATTTCTATAGAAAATTTTGTCAAAATTTTATTTCTTTAGAAGATTTTGTCCAAATTTTATTTCTATAGAAAATTTTGTCAAAATTTTATTTCTATAGAAAATTTTATCAAAATTTTATTTCTATAGAAAATTTTGTCAAAATTTTATTTCTATAGAAAATTTTATTTCTATAGGAAATTTTGTCAAAATTTTATTTCTATAGAAAATTTTGTCAAATTTTATTTCTATAGAAAATTTTGTCAAAATTTTATTTCTATAGAAAATTTAGTCAAAATTGTATTTCTATTGGGAATTTTTTTATAATCTTATTTCTATAGAAAATTTTGTCAAAATTTTGTTTCTATAGAAAATTTTGTCAAGATTTTATTTCTATAGAAAATTTTGTCAAAATTTTATTTCTTTAGAAGATTTTGTCCAAATTTTATTTCTATAGAAAATTTTGTAAAAATTTTATTTCTATAGAAAATTTTATTTCTAAAGAAAATTTTGTCAAAATTTTATTTCTATAGAAAATTTTGTCAAAATTTTATTTCCGTAGAAAATGTTGTCAAAATTTTATTTCCGTAGAAAATTTTGTCAAAATTTTATTTCGATAGAAATTTTGTCCAATTTTATTTCTATAGAAAATTTTGTCAAAATTTTATTTCTAAAGAAAATTTTGTCAATATTTTATTTCTATAGGAAATTTTATCAAAATTTTATTTCTATAGAAAGTTTTGTCAAAATTTTATTTCGATAGAAAATTTTGTCCAATTTTATTTCTGTAGAAAATTTTGTCAAAATTTTGTTTCTATAGGAAATTTTATTTTTTTGAAAAGTTTTTTAATTTTTTTTTTGTATGAAAAATACGATAATTAAAATTTTTAAAGAAATTGAATGGTGTCAACATTTTATTTTTATAGAAAATTTTTGAAAATTTTATTTCTGCAGATTTTTTTTTTCTTAGTTTTATTTCTATGAAAATTTTTGTGAGTATTTAATTCTATAAAAATTTTTGTCAAATTTTTCTCTGTATGAAATTGAAGTACTTCAAAGATTCTATCTATATCTACCATTTCTGGTACAATTCTACTAACTGGAGCAGGTAAAATTGTACCAGGCTCTAAGTGAACCTGAAAATAAATCGGCCAGCCACTCGAACCTAAAATTGAGGACCGCCACCTTGGCGCTTGAAGTATTATTATTACTATTTATTGTGTAACACCAGAGGACACTGCCTCTGTGTGCATCTTGAAATATCGGAAGCCCAGATCACCTGCCCCCTTTGGCGTAGGACCTTTTACCTTGCAAAATCTTAAGCAATAGCCGATTTTCCAGTTAAATTGTATTCCATCCCAAATAGCTTTCTTGTGAAATAAACTCAAATGCAAATGCTTCTAGAGTCTTGTAAATAATATAATGAGCTGTCAATGAAACAACATTTTTGTCGCCTTTCAAACCGCAGCGATGCAACACTCTATGTGTCTCCAGTGTCCATTTATCCAACATAGCATATCCACATAGGTCGCAGTATGTAGGTCTCGCATAGAGGTGTGCACGTGAGTAATATTTTGCTCACGCTCACGCACATTCACGACGGAGAAACCTTATTCACGCACACTCACGCACGATATTTTTTGGTAGGGCTCACGCTCACGCACACTCACGAAAAGAAAATTTGTATTCACGCACACTCACGCACGAAAATCTTTTAAATGTCGCGACTCACGAAAAACCTCGTGAATCACGAATAATTTTATGAGTAATTTACCTACAGAACCTGACCGAAAACATGAGTATGATTAAAATCGAGAGCGTTATAAAACTCTTAACACCTAGGATATCACAAAAATTACAAATGAATTCAACTCCTAAACATTTTATGTTCGTAAGCGGGATTATTGTCGTGAGTGTGTTTTTCCGAAATTCGTTACTCACGCACGCTCACGAAGATATTATTTTCGTGAATCACGCTCACGCACGACATTTGGTTGGTTAATCACGCTCACGCACACTCACGCCGTTGCCCTCACGAAAATTTTCCTGAGTCACGACAATTTCGTGTCACGTGCACATCTCTAGTCTCGCATTCTCCAAGCCTCCTTCTCGTTAGCTTCTAGCTCGTATCACCAGTTAATTTATTTTTGCGCTTTGCCTTATTCCAGAACATTCAGGCAATAATATGATGTGGATCCTGTAAGTATAGTGCTGACTGTTATTTTAGATTCATTTACACTATTCAGACCACCTGTGTTACCGCAGTTGGTCCATCATTAAGGATCTCCTTTTTATAGCCGAATCCAAAGGAGTTGTCACACAATGTGTGAAGCCACTTGGACAAAATCCACCAAGCATATAAACCGAATCTGGTACTGATCTCATGACCCTTTGTATCAGTGAGAATCCTAACCCTCACACCATTTTGTGTTAAGATGGGATGACGCTCTCGCATCTACTATATCATCTTTGGGTTCAGACCCAGTTTTGAGTCCACCACCACCCTCTACAAAATTGTCAACAGTTTTAAGTATCCTGTCTAAGGATAGCCTTATGTACTTAACCCTATCAGATAGTGGTACTACTTCACCCAAAAATAACTCTATCATTCATCATTTTTGGGTTCATATTCAGGCCCCCAGGTCATATGTAAGATGGTTCATAATGGAGAATGAGAGTTTGAGATGGAGAAGTTCACCACCCGAAATAACCAGCTTCCACTATATCTCACCTAACCTACGATGGTTAAAGAAAATGTCCCAGGCAAATACCAGTAACCAACTTCCATAGATTTTCACATCTAAATTCGTGAGTCTTTCGCAGCCCATCTGAATAAAAAAGGCCGTTAAACAAACCCATATTTGTTGGTGTTTGCATTCGTGCACAAGACTATTCCCCCCATTTTTTAAAAATCGTAAAAAGTAGCACTTGCATCTTGGTATTTCCCCCACATAAATGTAATGCATATCTTTTGAAATGGAAATGCAAAAAAATATCACAAAATGTGCTATGATGGTTGAAGTTTTTGTTTCGAGATGTTTCTGGTAAAAAAAAAAACGAAAACCAACAAAGGTAAAGGACTGTTCTGTTTATTTTTTCTTCTTCTTCTTAAGATGGTATTTGTTTTTACTCCCAAGAAATTCGTAACTCGAATAAAAACCAAATCAAATCTTTAGAAATTTCAAATGCATAGACAAATCAAGGATCCACTTGAAATGAGATGAGATGATGATGGGAAAGCCTTGTTGAGATACATATTTCAGTAATGCAAGTTAAATTAAATTATGAACGTGTTCTTGAAGTTACAACGTAACCATCTCAAATGCATGACAAACTGCCTGGCTTCACTTGTCCATAAATAAATGAATGAATGAGCAACTCTAAAGGCATAGCGAAGTAAGGCTAAGTGCAGTTTGAGCCCTAATTCACCTTGGCATACAGCTTGACTTTATAGTCAGTCAGGCAGGACTTGGTGTTACTTTTAATATTCTTCGTAATCTTGGAACTGAAGCAATCGTTTCTCTCTCTTGTGCTGACCTGCTGTCATTGATAATGACAACATGAAAGGATGCGAAATTTTGCACAGTGGAGAGAAATTTAGAAGAAAAAAATTAATTCAAATGAAATTTTAAAATCAATAAACTTTAATTTAATTTATACCCATATTTAAAATAGTTTATCGAAGAAATCTGTATGGGAAAATTAGTTTTAAAATTTATGTTAATTTTTTTTAATATGGTGGTTAGTTTTTATCATATTAGATTAGGCTAATATCAATTAAATTTCCCTACAAAAACTGATGTTAAATGAATTTAAATTAAATTAAAAATTTTAATAAGCTGTATTTTAAATGAGTAATACTTTTTCGATCTGGTACGAGTAAGAAAATCATTATCCGCCCTAAGATAATGTACCAGCTACTGCAGTACCAGAGGATCAGATGGCGCCTTGATATTTAATTTAGGACTATTAGTATTTTTATTTAGAAAGACTGCAAGGTTCGTTACTGGAGGCTGTGGAAATTCATATTAGCCAGCGATTAAACAAGTATAGCTAGACTTGTGTATATTGGTGTGTGGCATTTTCTTTTCAGTAACTTAACAGTATCAAATCCCTTTGTCTTCTAGTCCAATAAACTCGAATAAATATTGTAAAACAAGATGAAATTTAAATTGCAGCTGACCATATACGTATATTAATTGGTATTTATTTATTTTTTTTTTGTTACAATTACTTTCTTTCTCCAACAGGTTGGCTGATAAGTCCCCGGTCTAACAAACAAAAACACATTTTTTGTCAAAATTCGTTTTTATTATTCAACATAGTTCCCCTCAAGAGCGATACAACGATTATAACGACCTTCCAATTTGTTGATACCATTTTGGTAGTACTCCTTCGGTTTTGCCTCAAAATAGGCCTCAGTTTCGGCGATCACCTCTTCATTGCAGCCAATTTTTTTCCCTGCGAGCATCTTTTTGAGGTCTGTGAACAAAAAAAAGTTGCTGGGGGCCAGACCTGGAGAATACGGTGGGTGGGGAAGCAATTCGAAGCCCAATTCATGAATTTTTGCCATCGTTCTCAATGACTTGTGGCACGGTGCGTTGTCTTGGTGGAACCACACTTTTTTCTTCTTCATATAAGGCCGTTTTGCCGCGATTTCCACCTTCAAACGCTCCAATGACGCCATATAATAGTCACTTCTCAAGATAATCGATAAAAATTATTCCATGCGCATCCCAAAAAACAGAGGCCATTACTTTGCCAGCGGACTTTTAAGTCTTTCCACGCTTCGGAGACGGTTCACCGGTCGCTGTTCACTCAGCCGACTGTCGATTGGACTCAGGAGTGTAGTGATGGAGTCTTGTTTCATCCATTGTCACATATCGACGGAAAAACTCGGGTGTATTACGAGTTAACAGCTGCAAACACTGCTCAGAATCATCAACACGTTGTTGTTTTTGGTCAAATGTGAGCTCGCGCGGCACCCATTTGGCACAGAGCTTCCGCATATCCAAATATTCATGAATGATATGACCAACACGTTCCTTTGATATGTTTAAGGCCTCTGCTATCTCAATCAACTTCATTTTACGGTCATTCAAAATCATTTTGTGGATTTTTTTGATGTTTTCGTCGGTAAACATCTCTTTCGGGCTCCACTGCGTTCACCGTCATCCGTGCTCATTTCACCACGCTTGAATTTTGCATACCAATCAATCATTGTTGATTTCCCTGGGGCAGAGTCCGGAAACTCATTATCAAGCCAAGTTTTTGCTTCCACCGTATTTTGTCCCTTCAGAAAACAGTATTTTATCAAAACACGAAATTCCTTTTTTTCATTTTTTTTTTTCACAATAACAAAAATTGCTTCACAAACGACGCTCTATCTCACAAACTAATTGACTTACAGACGTCAAATTTTGACAAAAATCATTTGAAGGTTGGTACTATATAAAAATAATATGCATTTAATACTAGCGACACCATCTATGTGTCAGACCGGGGACTTATCAGCCAACATGTTGTTATTATTAATAATCGCTCATAACAAATTATTTAATTTAACTGAAACTGTATGAATATCATTATTTAATTCCATATTTAGTATACTTAGGAACCACACTAATATCGATTCCAATGTTTGACTTTATTTGTTTGTTTTGATCTCATGCTGAGAGAGCATGTACTAATGATATTTACCATATTACTCAGTAAGTACAACTATTGCAAAAGCTAATTAAGAGAGATTCAAAGAGAATATCCTCTCAGCTAATATGCAATTTTTTCTCTCGTCCTGCTTACATTGCCTTTATGATAAATGAAGCGAGTTGAGCATAACTACGGTGGCTGGGAAAAGTTCTCATTCATTGAGTGTGAGTTTTTTAACCCTCAAATGACACATCTTTTCTGACAGCTGATAGAATATTCAAGCATAGACCAAGGAAATATAAAGACATCATTTGATAATTCACAATGATATTGTTTATTTGCAGTGCGCAGTTATTCCACTCAATTGCGCAGTCAAGTGGCTCAATTTCTTTTTGGATAACGAGAATTAGCATACAAATCAGTCAATTTGCATTACAAAAAAGGTTTGGATGTATAGAATTTTATATGCTTTTACAAGAGAACAAAGGAAAGGAAACAAAAATAAAGCCAAATTAAAAAATCACTCATTTGCAGACGAAAAAGTGCCATCTACGGTGTGCAGACAAACTACAGCGCTGTGAATTCACTTAAGATGACTATACCTTCCTTGGTCTATGATTCAAGTTTTACTACCACATGAGTACAAACTAAACCAACAACATCTTAAGAAAATTCAATACGAGAGTTGCCTTTTATATTTAGGGATAAGAGAACAAAAAAATATAAATTATCGAAAATCGATTTATTGTTTTTCAAAATATTCCCCATTAAGATCTCTACATATGAATGAGGTATCTCCAAAACTTGCATTCTGAACGCATCTACCGCTTCTTTAGGTATTGAAAAGCAAGGCAACTGGAAAAAAATTGGTGTGTATCACTCAGAACTGTTCTACGAGTTTTCCCGAAAAAAGCAGGCGATAATTTGTTTGGACATAATTTTTATGCGAGACTGCTGTTCATTTTCTTCACGATGTCATTGACGTGTTTCGAAGCACTGTAATCGTATTTTTGGAGCATTTCTTTCGATCAATCGACACGAGCCTTTTTCGAATGATTGACAAATTGTGTGAGATCCAACGAAAACAAATATTTTTGACGGTCAGATGGTCATGCAATATTGAATGCATGTTGGTCCGACAGGTGCTTTTGCATGATCTTCACGAAATTCGGCTTGAAGTGAACTACGACCTCGGTACGACTATACATCAAGGTTGCCATAGTTGGTAGAATTCTACAAAAAAAGGTAGACTTTTTACTGTTTTGGTAAATTGGTAAAATTCTTGATATTTTGGTAGATTTCGCGAAACATTCCTCTCCAACTAAGAGGTACTTCAATGCTTTAAAGAAATAAAATTTTGACAAAATTTTCTATAGAATTAAATTTTTCAAACAATGTTTTACAGAAATAAAATGTTGAAAAAAATTTCTATAGAAATAAAATTTTGACAAAATTTTCGATCGAAATAAAATTTTAACAAAATTTTCTATAGAAATAAAATTTTGACAAATTTTCTATAGAAATTACATTTTAGCAAAATTTTCTATACGAATAGAAATAAAAATTTTCTATAGAAATAAAATTTTGGCATAATTTTCTATAAAAATAAAATTTTTAATAAAATTTTCTATAGAATAAAAATTTTCAAAAAATTTTCTACAGAAATAAAATTTTGCCAAATTTTTTGATAGAAATAAAATTTTGACAAAATTTTCGATAGAAATAAAATTTTAACAAAATTTTCGATAGAAATAAAATTTTAACAAAATGTTCGATAGAAATAAAATTTTAAAAAAATTTTCGATAGAAATAAGATTTGCGAAAAATTTTCTATAGAAATTAAATCTTAGCAAAATTTTCTATAGAAATTAAAATTTGATAAAATTTTCTATAGAAATTAAATCTTACCAAATTTTCTATAGAAATTAAATTTTTGCAAAATTTTCTATAGAAATAAAACTTTGATAAAAATTTGCTATAGAAATAAAATTTTGATAAAATATTTTATAGAAATAAAATTTGATAAAATATTTAATAGAAATAAATTGTTAGCATAATTCTCTATAAAAATAAAATTTTCAAAAAATGTTCTATAGAAATAAATTTTGACAAAATTTTCTATAGAAATAAATTTTTGATTAAATTTCCTATAGAAATAAAATTTTGACAAAATTTTCTATAGAAATAAAATTTTGACAAAATTTTCTATAGAAATAAAATTTTGACAAAATTTTCTATAGAAATATAATTTCCACAAAATTGTCTATAAAAATAAAATTTTAACAAAATTTTCTTTAGAAATATAATTTTAACAAAATTTTCTATTGTAATAAAATTTTAACAAAATTTATTATAGAAATAATATTTTGCCAAAATCTCTTATAGAAATAAAATTTTGACAAAAATTTTTATAGAAATAAAATTTTGACAAAATATTCTATAGAAACAAAACTTTGACAAATTTTTCTATAAAAATAAAATTTTGACAAAATTTTCTTTAGAAATATAATTTTAACAAAATTTTCTATAGAAATAAAATTTTGACAAAATTTTCTATAGAAATAAAACTTTGACAAAATTTTTTATAGAAATTAAATTTTGACAACATTTTTGATAGAAATAAAATTTTAACAAAATTTTCGATAGAAATAAAATTTTGACAAAATATTCGATAGAAAAAAAATTTTAACAAAATTTGGGATAGAAATAAAATTTCAACAAAGAAATATAATTTCAACAAAATTTTCTATAAAAATAAACTTTTAACAAAATTTTCTTTAGAAATAAAATTTCAACAAAATTTTCTATAGTAATAAAATTTTAACAAAATTTCTTGTAGAAATAATATTTTAATAAAATCTCTTATAGAAATACAATCTCTTATAGAAGTACAAAAATTTCTATAGAAATAAAATTTTGACAAAATTTTCGATAGAAATAAAATTTTAACAAAATTTTCGATAGAAATAAAATTTTAACAAAATTTTCGATAGAAATAAAATTTTAACAAAATTTTCGATAGAAATAAGATTTGCGAAAAATTTTCTATAGAAATTAAATCTTAGCAAAATTTTCTATAGAAATTAAAATTTGATAAAATTTTCTATAGAAATTAAATCTTACCAAATTTTCTATAGAAATTAAATTTTTGCAAAATTTTCTATAGAAATAAAACTTTGATAAAAATTTGCTATAAAAATAAAATTTTGATAAAATATTTTATAGAAATAAAATTTGATAAAATATTTAATAGAAATTAATTGTTAGCATAATTCTCTATAAAAATAAAATTTTCAAAAAATGTTCTATAGAAATAAATTTTGACAAAATTTTCTATAGAAATAAAATTTTGATAAAATTTTCTATAGAAATAAAATTTTGACAAAATTTTCTATAGAAATAAAATTTTGGCAAAATTTTCTATAGAAATATAATTTCCACAAAATTGTCTATAAAAATAAAATTTTAACAAAATTTTCTTTAGAAATATAATTTTAACAAAATTTTCTATTGTAATAAAATTTTAACAAAATTTATTATAGAAATAATATTTTGCCAAAATCTCTTATAGAAATAAAATTTTGACAAAAATTTTTATAGAAATAAAATTTTGACAAAATATTCTATAGAAACAAAACTTTGACAAATTTTTCTATAAAAATAAAATTTTGACAAAATTTTCTTTAGAAATATAATTTTAACAAAATTTTCTATTGTAATAAAATTTTAACAAAATTTATTATAGAAATAATATTTTGACAAAATTTTCTATAGAAATAAAACTTTGACAAAATTTTTTATAGAAATTAAATTTTGACAAAATTTTTGATAGAAATAAAATTTTAACAAAATTTTCGATAGAAATAAAATTTTGACAAAATATTCGATAGAAATAAAATTTTAACAAAATTTGGGATAGAAATAAAATTTCAGCAAAGAAATATAATTTCAACAAAATTTTCTATAAAAATAAACTTTTAACAAAATTTTCTTTAGAAATAAAATTTCAACAAAATTTTCTATAGTAATAAAATTTTAACAAAATTTCTTGTAGAAATAATATTTTGATAAAATCTCTTATAGAAATACAATCTCTTATAGAAGTACAAAAATTTCTATAGAAATAAAATTTTGACAAAAATTTTATAGAAATAAAATTTTGACATTTTCTTTAGAAATACATATATATTTTTACCAAAATTTTCTATAGAAATAAAATTTTGACGACATTTCTATAGAATTAAAATTTTTATAAAATTTTCTACAGAAATAAAATGTTGACAACATTTTTGATAGAAATAAAATTTTGACAAAATTTCTTATAGAAATAAAATTTTGACAAAATTTTCTATAGAAATAAAATTTTGACAAAGAAATATAATTTCAACAAAATTTTCTATAAAAATAAAATTTTAACAAAATTTTCTTGAGAAATATAATTTTAACAAACTTTTCTATAGATATAAAATTTTAACAAAATTTCTTATAGAAATAATATTTTGAGAAAATCTCCTATAGAAATAAAATTTTGACAAAAAAATTTTCGATAGAAATAAAATTTTAACAAAATTTTCGATAGAAATTAGATTTAAGCAAAATTTTCTATAGAAATTAAGTCTTAGCAAAATTTTCTATAGAAATAAAACTTTGATAAAATTTTCTATAGAAATTAAATCTTACCAAATTTTCTTACCAAATTACATTTTAACAAAATTTTCTATAGAAATAAAATTTTGATAAAACTTTCTATAGAAATAAAATTTTGGCATAATTTTCTATAAAAAGAAATTAATAAAATTTTCTGTAGAATTAAAATTTTGAACCATTTTCTACAGAAATAAAATGTTGAAAAATTTTCTACAGAAACAAAGTTTTTACAAGACTTTCTATACAAATAACATTTTGACAAAATTGTCTATAGAAATAAAAATTTTATAAAATTTATAAAAAATTGACAAAGTTTTCGATAGAAATCAAATTGTGACAAAATTTTCTATAAAAATAAAATTTTGACAAAATTTCCGTTAGAAATAAAATTTAAACGAAATTTTCTATAAAAATAAAATTTTGACAAATTTTGCTATAGAAATAACATTTTGACAACATTTTCTATAGAAATAAAATCTTGACAAAATTTTCTATAGAAATAAAATGTTGACAAAATGTCAAGCCTGCGATAGAAAGAGCTGTCAGGTTGCAGATTGCGATGGAAAAAGTGGTAGACCAAAATGGTAAATATAGTGTTCTATAAAATTATTTAACAAATTGAAGTTTTTTTGAAATACTAAAAAAACAGAAACTGTTTCGTTTACCTAATAACCCACTAAGGAGTCTTGTATGTTGCAATTTTTTAACGGTAATATATCCTCTCTCAGCAATGCAGGTGATATTTCTGAGTGTATTATAGCTTCTCATTATTGTCAGTGAGCTTAGCATAGAATCGGGCAGCACTCACTTTATAGGAGATAAGTTCACCATCTGTTGAGGTGAATAGTCTAAGTGAGCCTAAAATATCGGGCTTTCACTATAACTAAATCAAAGTTATACCCCATATTATCTGAAGACTTTCAAATGAAGTTGGCTATGTTGACGATGATGCTGATGATGATGGCGATAATGATAAAGGCTTTAGAATTGCATTTGTGTTAAGGCCTAACATACAACTAAGGATGTGTTGAGCCAGCCTTCCATAGACAGAGCACAATAATATTAAACTGTATGGGATTTGGGAAACATTCAAACACATGCACATGCACACCTACACAGACAAATAGGCGACATCAACCACCCAGGCATAAGAAGTCAAAGTTTAATTTAATTCCAAGGCATTGCAAAAGCATGCATCAATGACATGAATCTAATCTATGATGACTTCCCCGAAAACAAATTACATTTGAAATGCATACTTTCCCCCCAAAAAGCAGTAATGACACCAACGATGGCCTATAATGAAAATCCCCTAGGATTGAATTTCATATGAGCTGCATAACCATCATAGCCCTTTTCCGATTTACTTTCACCTTAAATTAGTACAAAAGGAATTTTATCCAAAAATTATTAGGGATTTACAGTTGATTACCATTCATATGGATGACATGACATCATATGGAGAAATTCTTTTGAATTTCAAAATAAAATCGTTGAATGACATTTCGTGTATTTAGATGAGTGATATATAAATGAGATTGTGTGTGTGTGTGTGTCTGTTAGGCTTAATAGCAACTAAAGACGAATTCCCATTTAAGGTTGTTCATACGCCCCAGAGTACTTGCTGGTTGGCTTGCTTGCTTGCTTCATTCATTGTTTGCCTTTATTTTGTTTCAATAAATGTTAAATAGGCCCTCTTTGGTTTGCGTCTCGTGTATTTGGTTTTTAATTTGGCTAATGGCTCGATAGTAGAAAAAAAAACATAGCGAAAAATTAAGCCATATGAACTAAGGTCTACTGCTAACGCCGTTCGAGGCAACCTAGTTAACCAGCGGAATAGGACCAAATCAACGGTTTAGTCTTTTCAAAATGTGAACCACAGAACAAATAGGAAAATACTTCGGTTTGCATAGGTGAGCTAGTTGAAATGTGATGGTCATTGTCAAAGTTTTCGTAAGAAATATGAGTTTATAAAATTAATAATAGCCATGTATCTCAAACGTCTTACAATACAACTCAAAAAGGATCTGAAGAAATTGAAAACATAAACAGGATCGAAGGAAGTCTATCATGAGATCGGGTTATAAAGGAAAGGAGCACATTTGGCAATCACCGTAGGTTCGCTTAAGTATAGTGGTAAGCTCGATATTTCGGGCTTACTATTCAGTCCATTGTAATACGTCGTGTGATGAATTTATTTCTTATTAATGTGATCTGCCCGATTCTATGATTCTAGCTCAATGACAAAGGACCTCAATTTTTATAGCCGAGCCATTTCGAAATGTTACCATCATTATTGAGAGGGAATGGTTAGGCAGCCCATTATACCAGACTAACATAGAATAATCCGTTCATTGTGATACCACAATGGTGAACTGCTCTCTCGTTACTGAGTGTTTCCAGACTTCATGTTTAGTTCAATGACAAGGCACCTCCTTTTTAAAGACGAGTCTGCTTTTTTGTTGGTGTATAAACAAAACTGCATTTTTTGTAAGACGGACTTACTAACCATTGTACCATGGTGCCTTCTGAAATGTCATTTTTGGTTGACGGATGTTGAGTGCGATGGTGCTGTCCTGTTGGAATGTCTTTGGTCTGCGGCTGAAATGTTTGTCTGGCTAGCACTTAAATACTCTCTTTAGGATATTTTCCCGTTTATATTCGGCATTTATTTTAAACCTATAGTCGAAAGGTTCGAGCAGGGAGCTACCATCGGCCGCTACCATTGGCGAATTCTGATGAGCAATCGATGGTATAAATTTTCTGCTCACCTCTGTGGTGTTGGAGAAAACCAAATTCGGTAAGTGGCCAGTTCGTGCAAGAGAAGCAACTCCTAGACTCTTTCCAGACTAACTTTGTTGTGCATCGATGAGCTGTTGCACTTCAATGTCTTTAGACCAAACCCATTTTCAATCTGTGTTGTATCAATACTCGCGATATTGCGGCGTGGATTCCTCTGCTTCAATTCGGCACAGTTGTGTCCTCAAATCTACGAGACCTACCATAATTCTGTCGGTCTCTTCTGTCTTCCACTGACCGTTGCACTGCTCCATATCGTTTGATTTCTTTCACTCAACCAAACATTCAACTCAACCCGCATAGCCTCCATGTCATTTTTATACCCTCCACCATAGGATGGGGGTATATTAACTTTATCATTCCGTTTGTAACACATCGAAATATTGCTCTAAGACCCCATAAAGTATATATATTCTGGGTCGTGGTGAAATTCTGAGTCGATCTGAGCATGTCCGTCCGTCCGTCTGTTGAAATCACGCTAACTTTCGAACGAAACAAGCTATCGACTTGAAACTTGGCACAAGTAGTTGTTATTGATGTGGTATTGCAAATGGACCATATTGGTCCACTTTTACGTATAGCCCCCATATAAACGGACCCCCAAATTTGGCTTGCGATTGCTCTAAGAGAAGCAAATTTCATCCGATCTGGCTGAAATTTGATACATGGTGTTAGTATATGGTGTCTAACAACCCCGCAAAAATTGGTCCATATCGGTCCATAATTACATATAGCCCCCATATAAGCCGATCCCCAGATTTGACCTCCGGAGCCTCTTGGAGGAGCAAAATTCATCCGATCCGGTTGAAATTTGGAACATGGTGTTAGAATGTGGTATCTAACAAGCACGCAAGAATTGCTCCATATCGGTCCATAATTATACATAGCTCCCATATTAGCCGTTCCCCAGATTTGATCTCCGGAGCCTCTTGGAGGAGCAAAATTCATCCGATCCGGTTGAAATCTTAGTATAAGGCGCTAATAACGATGTCAAAATTGGTCCATATTGGTCTATAGTTATATATAGCCGATCCCCAATCACACAAAAATTGGTCCATATCGGTTCATAATCATGATTGCCACTCGAGCCAAAAATAATCGACCAAATTTTTATTTTTATAGAAAACATTGTCAAAATGTTATTTCTATAGAAAATTTTGTCAAAATTTTATTTGTATAGAAAATTTTGTCAAAATTTTATTTCTATAGAAAATTTTGTCAAAATTTATATTTCTATAGAAAATTTTGTCAAAATTTTATTTCTATAGAAAATTTTGTCAAAATTTTATTTCTATACAATTTTTTTCCAAATTTTATTTCTATCGAAAATTTTTTCCAAATTTTACTTTTATAGAAAATGTTGTCAAAATTTTATTTCTATAGAAAATTTAAACTTAATTATATAAGTATTTACTCGGCCTGGTATTTAATCAGTGGTAATATATACCACGTATGGACTATGTGGTATATATTACGGTGTTAGGAAGTTTTAAGATACCTTGCCATCGGCAAGTGTTACCGCAACCCAAGTAATTCGATTGTGGATGACAGTCTTCTGTACACCCAGAAAAAAGTGACCCCTTCTTTAAGTTAAAATGAACTCATTGTGAAGAAAGTTGAACTTCGTATAGCGCCAAAGACATTTTTATATGTTTGAACGATGTGATTTTCGTAGAAATTAGGTAGAATGCATTCCATATATTAGTTAACATTTTCCTATATTTATG
Organism: Haematobia irritans; assembly: GCF_050003625.1. Lineage (NCBI taxonomy): Eukaryota > Metazoa > Arthropoda > Insecta > Diptera > Muscidae > Haematobia > Haematobia irritans. Next base: position 6,266,455 of record NC_134398.1, read on the forward strand.
TACCACTATACTACAGAATGAAAAAAATTAACTGAATTGAATTCATATATGGAATGATTTTATTGAACTTTCTTCATTCATTTGGACAAATCTTACATATTTGTGGTAAACCTTTTACTTCAAATTTAGAACTGCTTACCTTCGTTTTTAAATACAATTTTATGTATTTATATAAGCAATTTTTTCTTCAATAAAAGACATGTTTCATTAATATATTAAATAAAGGGTGATTTGTTAAGAGCTTGATAACTTTTTTTTTTAAAAAAACGCATAAAATTTGCAAAATCTCATCGGTTCTTTATTTGAAACGTTAGATTGGTCCATGACATTTACTTTTTGAAGATAATTTCATTTAAATGTTGACCGCGGCTGCGTCTTAGGTGGTCCATTCGGAAAGTCCAATTTTGGGCAACTTTTTCGAGCATTTCGGCCGGAATAGCCCGAATTTCTTCGGAAATGTTGTCTTCCAAAGCTGGAATAGTTGCTGGCTTATTTCTGTAGATTTTAGACTTGACGTAGCCCCACAAAAAATAGTCTAAAGGCGTCAAATCGCATGATCTTGGTGGCCAACTTACCGGTCCATTTCTTGAGATGAATTGTTCTCCGAAGTTTTCCCTCAAAATGGCCATAGAATCGCGAGCTGTGTGGCATGTAGCGCCATCTTGTTGAAACCACATGTCAAACAAGTTCAGTTCTTCCATTTTTGGCAACAAAAAGTTTGTTAGCATCGAACGATAGCGATCGCCATTCACCGTAACGTTGCGTCCAACAGCATCTTTGAAAAAATACGGTCCAATGATTCCACCAGCGTACAAACCACACCAAACAGTGCATTTTTCGGGATGCATGGGCAGTTCTTGAACGGCTTCTGGTTGCTCTTCACTCCAAATGCGGCAATTTTGCTTATTTACGTAGCCATTCAACCAGAAATGAGCCTCATCGCTGAACAAAATTTGTCGATAAAAATGCGGATTTTCTGCCAACTTTTCTAGGGCCCATTCACTGAAAATTCGACGTTGTGGCTCGTTAGTAAGTCTATTCATGATGAAATGTCAAAGCATACTGAGCATCTTTCTCTTTGACACCATGTCTGAAATCCCACGTGATCTGTCAAATACTAATGCATGAAAATCCTAACCTCAAAAGAATCACCTTTTATATTTATTTAGCATCGACTAGCCTTGAAATATTAAAACACATTTTTTTCTTCTTCTAGTACCTTTCACTTTGAAAAAGTTGCTGCCTAGCAATTTTGTCCACCTTTTACAATTTCAATACCTACAAATATAAAGAAAAAAAAATCCTAAACCAATTTTTTCACAAAAGGTTACGGTCACTGAATATTACCTGATAATTGAAGATTCTAAAATGAAGTCGAATGAAGGGGTTGTTATACTGCTGGTGTTTTCTTTTTTATAAACCAATTTTCAAAAAACTAAAATTTTTCTCACTAATTTAAAATAACAAATATTTTATATATTCTATTTGTTTTTAATTATATTAATTTACTATATTATTTTTAACAATCTCTCAGTATACCATAACAACGCGATTCCAACTAAAAAAACAACCCACGCGCAAACACATCGATTACATCGATGATAGGTATCGATTACAGGTAGATAAAAGAAATGTAGGAAATTTTCCTATATTCTAACAAGCGTGTTTCCTTAAGTTTTGAAAAGATTGAATACTTCTTAGTAAGAATGAACTAAAATATTTTTCTATGCCAAGTATTATTGGTATGTATGATAAGCTTTCTATAATAAAAGAAGTCAGAATTATCATTTTATAAGAAATTTTAGTAAATTTGAGGAAACTTGGTTTTAGTTCGAATTTTGTTTATTTTTACGAATGCTTTGTTATCATTGAATAAAATTTTCTTTTTCAGTAGTAAATTCTTATACCCAGCGAAGAAAACAGTATTAGTAAAATTCCATGCCTTATTCTAGTTAATGAACTATTCCTAACTGCTTTCAGTTTAGGATTTTTTTACTGAAGCAAGTAAATTTTATTATTTCACACACAAATTTAACTGAATGGAAATAAAATGGCTAAACTAAATTGATGAACATTTTTTCCTTTAGTTTCGAAGACACGTTTTTCTGGGTGTAGAAGTTTCTACGCAATCCACGGTGGAGGGTACATAAGCTTCGGCCTGGCCGAACTTACGGCCGTATAACTTGTTTAATTTAATTTTTGTTAACTATATATGATATAATTGAATTTTAGACTTAGTTAAATAAATTGTTTTAATTATTTTTTAATTTATTTTATTTAATTTTATGTTATTATTTTTTTTTTAATTTTTTATTTTTTTATTTTTTATTATATTTTATTTGATTTTTAACTTATTTAAATAAATTGTTTTAATTTAATAATTTTTTTTATTTTAGTTTATAAAATTTTATTTTATTATTTTTATTTTTTATTATATTTTATTTGATTTTATTATATTAAACCTATATTTAATTTTTCATCAGACATAATCTTCATAAACTTTGGCATCTTCTCCATTCAACCGAATGTGCATCACACAACACAAAAGGTTCCGCAAATGTTAATCATCGTAAAACTATTTTATTGTCATCGTAGTCACATCATTGTTGTAGACTGAACCCATTTAACGTGGAAATAATTTGCAAATAGCAAAAATGAACCACTAACACACACACACAACCAGGATAACCAACTCTATACAATGACAAAACAAAAACCAACGGAAATACCACAAAGACCACTACTATCACCACTACAAACAACAATGTGAAATCCAGAGGGATATTAGAAGTGTTTTTTGTTTTAGAATCAATAATAAAAAAAAGTTATTTATAATGATAATGATTATTTTTATATACAGCGAATACATTGTTTTTTAAAAATCTACTTGAAAATATGGCTACTAGAAATTTGATTAAACAACATTGCACCTTCTGCCGGAACAAATTTCGATACTTTGGAGACCCATTTTCTCAAAGCTTAAAGGAACATATAATAAATAGCAGTGTAAAATTTTAAATTTTACACTGCTATTATCAAAACTCTATCATCAACATTTTACAACCACAATAATGGCTAAAGCCTCAACAATGAATTTCTCTCACTCTCTTTTTCTCCCTGCTTACTTGCCTCTCCAGCCCAAAAGGGCCAATACTGATGACAGCTCCGAGACAACAACAATAATAACAAATAAATAAATACAAACATAGATAAATAATTGACGGAAGTATCCATCATACAAATAAATAGTTTTGTTCAAAATTGGACTAAAAACTATTTTCAAATGATGTTTGTTCAATTGGTAAATATATTTATGTATGTGTGAGAAATAATAGGGGATCTCTCTGTCTCTCTCTATAAAAATTACAAATGTTTATATGTGTGTAATGGTAACTGAGTAATATCCAGTTAGACTAGCTATTGTTTTGTTGTTGCCGTTGCTGCAGCCGGCAAACACGTGACTTGCCATTTCGGCCCTATAACAAAATCGGTTGATTTAGGGGATTTGTTTGTTTGGTTTTGCCACACAACAATAAAAATGCCAACTACCAGTTAGACATTACATGCCCAGCATTAGTATTCATTTTATATGACATAATAGAAATGATTTATTTATTGTAATCACTTAATCACTAAAATCTCAATTCATAATCAATTGAGTTCGTAGTTCGGATAGAAGGACAAACTTTTTTATTTTAAATTGTTATTGATTTTGTTTTGTATTGGACCAAAAAGGACAAAAGTTGGTCGATCATATTATACTACAGAGAAAAAACAAGTAAGGAAAGTCTAAAGTCGGGCGGGGCCGACTATATTCTACCCTGCACCACTTTGTAGATCTAAATTTTCGATACCATATCACATCCGTCAAATGTGTTGGGGGCTATATATAAAGGTTTGTCCCAAATACATACATTTAAATATCACTCGATTTGGACAGAATTTGATAGACCTCTACAAAATCTATAGACTCAAAATTTAAGTCGGCTAGTGCACTAGGGTGGAACACAATGTTATTAAAAAACAAGTAAGGAAAGTCTAAAGTCGGGCGGGGCCGACTATATTATACCCTGCACCACTTTGTAGATCTAAATTTTCGATACCATATCAGATCCGTCAAATGTGTTGGGTGCTATATATAAAGGTTTGTCCCAAATACATACATTTAAATATCACTCGATTTGAACAGAATTTGATAGACTTTTACAAAATCTATAGACTCAGAATTTAAGTTGGCTAATGCACTAGGGTGGAACACAATTTTAGTAAAAAAAAAATATGTGAAACATTTAAATCTGAAGCAATCTTAAGGAAACTTCGCAAAAGTTTATTTATGATTTATCCCTCGATATATATGTATTAGAAGTTTAGGAAAATTAGAGTCATTTTTACAACTTTTGGACTAAGCAGTGGCGATTTTACAAGGAAAATGTTGGTATTTTGACCATTTTTGTCGAAATCAGAAAAACATATATATGGGAGCTATATCTAAATCTGAACCGATTTCAACCAAATTTGGCACGCATAGCAAAAATGCTAATTCTACTCTCTGTGCAAAATTTCAACTAAATCGGAGTTAAAAATTGGCCTCTGTGGTCATATGAGTGTAAATCGGGCGAAAGCTATATATGGGAGATATATGCAAATCTGAACCGATTTCAACCAAATTTGGCACGCATAATTACAATGCTAATTCTACTCCCTGTGCAAAATTTCAACTAAATCGGAGTTAAAAATTGGCCTCTGTGGTCATATGAGTGTAAATCGGGCGAAATCTATATATGGGAGATATATCCAAATCTGAACCGATTTCAACCAAATTTGGCACGCATAGTTACAATGCTAATTCTACTCCCTGTGCAAAATTTCAACTAAATCGGAGTTAAAAATTTGCCTCTGTGATCATATGAGTGTAAATCGGGCGAAAGCTATATATGGGAGATATATCTAAATCTGAACCGATTTCAACCAAATTTGGCACGCATAGTTACAATGCTAATTCTACTCCCTGTGCAAAATTTCAACTACATCGAAGTTAAAAATTGGCCTCTGTGGTCATATGAGTGTAAATCGGGCGAAAGCTATATATGGGAGATATATCCAAATCTGAACCGATTTCACCCAAATTTATCACGCATATTTACAATGCTAATTCTACTCCCTATGCAAAATTTCAACTAAATCGGAGCAAAAAATTGGCCTCTGTGGGCAAATGAGTGTAAATCGGGCGAAAGCTATATATGGGAGCTATATCTAAATCTGAACCGATTTGGCTGATATTTTGCAAGTTTTTCGAGACCCATAAAATATTCGGATGTACGGAATTTGAGGAAGATCGATTGATATACACGCCAATTATGACCAGATCGGTGAAAAATATATATGGCAGCTATATCTAAATCTGAACCGATTTTTTCCAAAATCAATAGGGATCGTCTTTGATCCGAAACAGGACCCTATACCAAATTTTAGGACAATCGGACTAAAACTGCGAGCTGTACTTTGCACACAAAAATACATCAACAGACAGACAGACAGACGGACATCGCTAAATCGACTCAGAATTTAATTCTAAGCCGATCCGTATACTAAAAGGTTGGTCTATGATTACTCCTTCTTGGCGTTACATACAAATGCACAAACTTATTATACCCTGTACCACAGTAGTGGTGAAGGGTATAAATATGGGAAACATTTAAGTCTGAAGCAATTTTAAGGAAACTTCGCAAAAGTTTATTTATGATTTATCGCTCGATATATGTATTAGAAGTTTAGGAAAATTAGAGTCATTACTACAACTTTCGACTAAGCATATATATGGGAGCTATATCTAAATCTGAACCGATTTCAACCAAATTTGGCACGCATAGCTACAATACTATTTCTACTTCCTGTGCAAAATTTCAACTAAGTCGGTGTTAAAAATTGGCCTCTGTGGTCATATGAGTGTAAATCGGGCAAAAGCAATATATGGGAGATATATCTAAATCTGAACCGATTTCAACCAAATTTGGCACGTATAGCTATAATGCTAATTCTACTCCCTGTGCAAAATTTCAACTAAATCGGAGCAAAAAATTTGCCACTGTGGTCATATGAATGTAAATCGGGCGAACGATATATATGGGAGCTATATCTAAATCTGAACCGATTTCAATAAAATTTGGCACAAATGACTACACTACTATTTGTACTCCTAGTGCGAAATTTCAACCAAATTGGGGTTAAAATCTGGCTTCTGGGACCGTATTAGTCCATATCGGGCGAAAGATATATATCGGAGCTATATCTAAATCTGAACCGATTTCAATAAAATTTGGCACACTTGAATATAGTACTAATTGTTCTTCTTGTGCAAAATTTTAAGCAAATTAGCGTAAAACTCTGGCTTCTGGGGCCATATAAGTCCATATCGGGCGAAATATATATATGGGAGCTATATCTAAATCTGGACCGGTTTCTTCCAAAATCAGTAGGGATCTATATCTTGTGCCAAATTTGAAGTCGATTGGACTAAAACTGCGACCTAGACTTTGATTACAAAAATGTGTTCACGGACAGACAGACAGACGGACATACGGCTATATCGACTCAGGAGCCCACCCTGAGCATTTTTGCCAAAGACACCATGTGTCTATCTCGTCTCCTTCTGGGTGTTGCAAACAAATGCACTAACTTACAATACCCTGTTCCACAGTGTGGCGCAGGGTATAATTAAATGTTTATTAAAAACATTTTTGAACATTTTATTAAAATGCTCAAAAGAATTTGGGGCCCATGAGTTCTACATCAACTACCATAGAGTGATGGTGATTTGACTGAAGGGCCAGAACCAATGCGGGTGGACCTATGAAAACTGACTACATATATTAAAGACATAAGATCGAATGTAGTAAGCCGCTGTCATAGAGAGCTTACTCACTGAACAGCATGTTGCATCTTTGTGCTGGGTACCTGCAAAGAATGGCCTAGCAGAAAATGAAGAAGCAGTTACTGTGGCTAAGGAAGGCGCATGCGGCACAAATGACGTCATTTCGGACGTTTTTCATCTGCATTCTTTGTACATTTAAAGGATCAATGGCAAATAAGACGACTTATGGAAGCGATGTTTAGCTTCTTCTGCGGGCTGCGAACAAATGAAACTGATATGAGACAAAGAAATAGTAAGAACTCTGAAATTCTAATGTCGATACAAAGAGAGGAGGTGGGACCGTTAATAGGTATAATAAAAGGATACAATACTCTGGGAAAACACATCGTAAGGATCGGTCTAACGAATGATGATATTTGGAGATGGGGTCTGGACCCTGAGGCTACAGAAGATTCATTCCATTTTCTCTGTCAGTGTCCAGCATTAGCTTTCAGAAGAAACAAGATACTGGGCTCTTATTTCTTTCAGACAATGTCCGACTTGTGAAAATGTAGTCTGAGGAGTATTCTCCTTACATCAAGGCCTCTGGTTGGAGGACCCAGGCAGATCTGAAGGACTTTTCATCATATGATGGGATTATCCCAGCCGGTGTGGGACAAAAACGAAGAAAAAGAGAAAAGGATTTTGAGCAACCGCAGTGGAACAACTGTGGTCTAAGTGGACACAAATCCGCCTTGAACGGATTCATGTCATCCTCCATAACCTACCTAACCACCATAGAATGATGATGAGGAGGTATGATAAGTTTGCCATACCGTTTGTAATACATAAAAATATCGACAACATATTCTGGATTATATGGGAGACACCGTGTTGCAATGGTTAGCATGCCCGCCTTGTATACACGAGGTCGTGGGTTCGATTCCTGCTTTGATCGAACACCAAAAAAGTTTTTCAGCGGTGGATTATCCCACCTCAGTAATGCTGGTGACATTTCAAAGCTTCTCTAAGTGGTTTCACTGCAATGTGGAAAGCCGTTCGGACTCGGCTACTCGTCCTAGAGCGAAAAGGAGGTTAATTCGTGACCACCCCCAAAAAAATAAAAATATTCAATACAAATCCTTAAAAAAAATCAAAATTTTTATATGAAAAATTTCTTTTGCTTATATCTCCTAAACTAAGCGTCCTAGAGCGAAAAGGAGGTTAATTCGTAAACACACCCAAAAAATCAAAAATTCCCGCCAAATCCTAAACAAATCCAAAATTTTTATATTAAAAATTTCTTTTGCTCATATCTCCTAAACTAAACGTCCTAGAGCGGAAAGGAGGTTAATTCGTGACCACCCCCAAAAAATCCAAAATTCCATCCAAATCTTAAAAAAATTCCAATTTTTATATGAGAACCTTCTCTTGTCCATATCTCCTAAACTAAGCGTCCTAGAGCCAAAATGAGGTTAATTAGTGACCACCCCCAAAACATCCAAATTTTTATATGAAAAACTTCTTTTGCTCCTATCAACTAAACTAAGCGTCCTAGAGCCAAAAAGAGGTTAATTCGGGACCACCCCCAAAAAAATCACAAATACCCTCCAAGTCCTAAAAAAATTCCAATTTTTATATGAAAAACTTCTTTTGCTCCTATCACCTAAACTAAGCGTCCTAGAGCCAAAAGGAGGTTAATTTGTGACCACCCCCAAAAAATCAAAAATTCCCGCCAAATCCTAAACAAATTCAAAATTTTAAATGAAAAACTTCTTTTGCTCCTATCACCTAAACTAAGCGTCCTAGAGCCAAAAGTAGGTTAATTTGTGACCACCCCCAAAAAATCAAAAATTCCATCCAAATCCTAAAAAAAATCAAAATTTTTATATAAAAAACTTCTTTTGCTCCTATCACCTAAACTAAGCGTCCTAGAGCGAAAAGGAGGTTAATTCGTGACCATCCCCAAAAAATCACAAATTCCCTCCAAATCCTAAAAAACCAAATTTTTATGTGAAAAACTCCTTTTGTTCTTATCTCCTAAGCTAAGCCTCCTAAAAGAAAAGGAGATTAATTCGTGACCACCCCCAAAAAAAACCACAAATTCCCTCCAAATCTTAAAAAAAAATCCAATTTTGATTTGAAAAACTTCTTTTGCTCATATCTCCAAACCTAAGTGTCCTAGAACGAAAAGGAGGTTAATTCGTGACCACCCTCAAAAAACAAAAATTCCCCCAAATCCTAAAAAAACACGAATTTTTATATGAAAAATTTCTTTTGCTTATATCTCCTAAACTAAGCGTCCTAGAGCGAAAAGAAGGTTAATTCGTGACCACCAAAAAAATCAAAAAAATTCCCGTTTAAAATTTTTTTGGGTTTGGTTGAAACTGGGATTGGTTCCATGTAAGGCGAGCATACTAACCATTGAATCTTGATGGCCCCATCCTGAGTTGTTCAGTCTCTGACTATAAGTCTATCACTATTCTTTTTTTATTAAAAGCTAATTCAAGGTATGCCTTTTGGAAAACAAAGCTTCAATTACAATTCAATTCATATGTCCACTTTAAGTGAATGTACCATAAAGTTAGCATATATTTAGAAAATCCTAATTTCCTACTAAGCTCTCGATATCTTAATTTCACCATCTTCATCATTTGTAATTACAAAAAAAGATCATTTCATAGACCATAAACTTTCTAATCTCTCCAAGGAAATCTTCCATGGTCTGAGGTTAAATGCCTTTTTGCAATTCTGGACAAAAACTAAATATAATAAAGCTGATAACACAATGCCCACTCACTTCATACACAAGAAGGCCAACTTAAACAAGCAACTCACACCAATGACAAAGCATTTCCTTGGAAGATGGTGTTGCAATCTTTCTCAACACACGCACACACAAACACACACTCAAAGGCTTGTTCACACATTGAAAGCATGCAACTAAAGGAATTCCCTGGACATAAATTTCGTGTTGCAGCAACATTTTCCCTTGGTTTTGTAAAATTCATTAAGATTTTTTCCATTGGTCCCTGTTGCTCCTAGGCCAGCTCGAATGCAGCTAACGCAAAAAATATTTTCATATCAACGACAAGGCATCAGAACTCTTGCAATTAAAACGTTTATCCCAGAGTATAGAGGAAATCCAAGGAGGGATTCCAAGAAAGTATAAAACATTCTTATACATTTTACTTCATCCTTATTGTGCACAAAGGCCCAAAAAAGAAGTACTGCTTAGCATTGCATTTTAATTGACTCGATTCCTTTTTTTCCTGGCACACTATATGCTGAATAATAGTTCTTTGGGTGTGTGTTTGTGTAATATACTTGTTTTTCCTCATAATTCCTAAACGAACTGGTTGAACTAACTAACGGACTAAAGACTTGTTAGCGATAACATTAAAGCATTTCCTTTTGTTTTTCCTTGTGGTCCTAAAAAATTATGTTGCCCAGGCTAAATAATGTATGAGAATAGCATAAACTACCACCATTAAAATAGAGGCGAGGCAAATTTTTATAGTCTGCAATTTCCGTTTGCAATAAACGTATGACACTTTAGGGATCCTGTAAAACTGCAGCAATTACCATCAACACTTGTTACAGTCTGAGGATTGTGAAAAGAGAGAGAGAGAGAACAATTTTAGATTAATTTATATTAAAAATGGTTACTCTCGAGATGGAGACAAGGTAAGGGGATAATAACGTCCCTTTTACATATATTGAATGTACACTGAAAGAGATATTTTATATAGAAGGGGAATTTCGTTTGTCTAAAACTTTGAATGGTCGAAAAAGTCTTTTCGTATTTCTAATAAAACTTCAAAAAAAAAAAAAATAAACCATTTTGATCGACCATATTTCTTCATTTTTCCGTAAGATTTATTATTCATATAATGGGTTTATTTAGATTAAATTTGTAAACAAACAAAAATAAACCTTCCTTCAAATTCACCGAATTTAATTTTTATACCCTTCACCACTACTGTGGTACAGGGTATAATAAGTTTGTGCATTTGTATGTAACGCCAAGAAGGAGTATACGGATCGGCTTAGAATTAAATTCTGAGTCGATTTAGCGATGTCCGTCTGTCTGTCTGTCTGTCCGTCTGTCTGTCTCTTGATGTATTCCTGTGTGCAAAGTTCAACTCGCAGTTTTAGTCCGATTGTCCTAAAATTTGGTATAGGGTCCTGTTTCGGATCAAAGACGATCCCTATTGATTTTGGAAAAAATCGGTTCAGATTTAGATATAGCTGCCATATATATTTTTCACCGATCTGGCCATAATTGGCGTGTATATCAACCGATCTTCCTCAAATTACATTCGAATATTTTATGAGTCTCGAAAAACTTGCAAAATATCAGCTAAATCGGTTCAGATTTAGATATAGCTCCCATATATAGCTTTCACCCGATTTACACTCATTTGCCCACAGAGGCCAATTTTTTGCTCCGATTTAGTTGAAATTTTGCATATGGAGTAGAATTAGCATTGTAACTATGCGTGCCAAATTTGGTTGAAATCGGTTCAGATTTGGATATATCTCCCATAGCGATGTCCGTCTGTCTGTCTGTCTGTCTGTCCGTCTGTCTGTCTGTCTGTTGATGTATTCCTGTGTGCAAAGTACAACTCGCAGTTTTAGTCCGATTGTCCTAAAATTTGGTATAGGGTCCTGTTTCGGCTCAAAGACGATCCCTATTGATTTTGGAAAAAATCGGTTCAGATTTAGATATAGCTGCCATATATATTTTTCACCGATCTGGCCATAATTGGCGTGTATAGCAACCGATCTTCCTCAAATTCCGTACATTCGAATATTTTATGAGTCTCGAAAAACTTGCAAAATATCAGCTAAATCGGTTCAGATTTAGATATAGCTCCCATATATAGCTTTCGCCCGATTTACACTCATTTGCCCACAGAGGCCAATTTTTTGCTCCGATTTAGTTGAAATTTTGCATATGGAGTAGAATTAGCATTGTAACTATGCGTGCCAAATTTGGTTGAAATCGGTTCAGATTTGGATATATCTCCCATAGCGATGTCCGTCTGTCTGTCTGTCTGTCTGTCTGTCCGTCTGTCTGTTGATGTATTCCTGTGTGCAAAGTACAACTCGCAGTTTTAGTCCGATTGTCCTAAAATTTGGTATAGGGTCCTGTTTCGGCTCAAAGACGATCCCTATTGATTTTGGAAAAAATCGGTTCAGATTTAGATATAGCTGCCATATATATTTTTCACCGATCTGGCCATAATTGGCGTGTATAGCAACCGATCTTCCTCAAATTCCGTACATTCGAATATTTTATGAGTCTCGAAAAACTTGCAAAATATCAGCTAAATCGGTTCAGATTTAGATATAGCTCCCATATATAGCTTTCGCCCGATTTACACTCATTTGCCCACAGAGGCCAATTTTTTGCTCTTATTTAGTTGAAATTTTGCATATGGATTAGAATTAGCATTGTAACTATGCGTGCCAAATTTGGTTGAAATCGGTTCAGATTTGGATATATCTCCCATATATAGCTTTCGCCCGATTTACACTCATATGACCACAGTGGCCAATCTTTTACTTCGATTTAGTCATAATTTTGCACAGGGAGTAGAATTAGCATTGTAGCCACCGTGGTGCAATGGTTAACATGCCCGCCTTGCATACACAAGGTCGTGGGTTCGATTCCTGCTACGACCGAACACCAAAAAGTTTTTCAGCGGTGGATTATCCCACCTCAGTAATGCTGGTGACATTTCTGAGGGTTTCAAAGCATCTCTAAGTGGTTTCACTGGAATGTGGAACGCCGTTCGGACTCGGCTATAAAAAGGAGGTCCCTTGTCATTGAGCTTAACATGGAATCGGGCAGCACTCAGTGATAAGAGAGAAGTTCACCACTGTGGTATCACAATGGACTGAATAGTCTAAGTGAGCCTGATACATCGGGCTGCCACATAACCTAACCTAACCTAACCTAGCATTGTAGCTATGCATGCCAAATTTGGTTGAAATCGGTTCAGATTTAGATATAGCTCCCATATATAGCTTTCGCCCGATTTGCACTCATATGACCACAGACGCCAATTTTTTGCTCCGATTTAGTTGAAATTTTGCACAGAGAGTAGAATTAGCATTGTACCTATGCGTGCCAAATTTGGTTGAAATCGGTTCAAATTTAGATATAGCTCCCATATATATGTTTTTCTAATTTCGATAAAAATGGTCAAAATACCAACATTTTCCCTGTAAAATCGCCACTGCTTAGTCGAAAAGTTGTAAAACTGACTCTAATTTTCCTAAACTTCTAATACATGTATATCGAGCGATAAATCATAAAAAAAACTTTTGCGAAGTTTCCTTAAAATTGCTTCAGATTTAAATGTTTCCCATATTTTTTTACTATCATTGTGTTCCACCCTAGTGCATTAGCCGACTTAAATTTTGAGTCTATAGGTTTTGTAGAAGTCTATCAAATTCTGTCCCAATCGAGTAATATTTAAATGTATGTATTTGGGACAAACCTTTATATATAGCGCCCAACACATTTGACGGATGTGATATGGTATCGAAAATTTAGATCTACAAAGTGGTGCAGGGTATAATATAGTCGGCCCCGCCCGACTTTAGACTTTCCTTACTTGTTTTATTTAAAATTTCACCTTTATTGTATATGGACGACAATATTTTGACAATTTTTGCTGTTACCCAATACACTATCTGATAAAAAAGCCTTAGACTCCTTAGCCGATCGATGATTTGTTGTCCGTCCGTCCGTTCATCGATTTGTTGTTTATAAAATTCAAGCCGCACATTTTCTCTATCATCTTTTAGTACAGCAACTTTTCATCTACTCTCAAAAATTGTGAGGAATCATATAAATTTCCTCGATGAAAATTTAATTAACCGAAAAATCTCAATTCACTACCTACACTCTGTATATCAAATAGTAGGTCTATATCGATAACGATGTCAATTTCCTTAAAAAGCTCGTTTAGAATACATTCACCTTGAATTATTTTTCGCCTAGGTGGTGGTGATGCTGCCACTACTCTAACATAGCCACTTTCAACTGTCAGGCCAAGTGACAAATATTCTGGGAGGTTAGCACTAAACTATGCCAACAATTTTCACAAACAATTGGGTAATGGTGACAACAACAATGCCAAGAAACCATCACCGCCAACAATATTTTCCTTAGAGCAGTAAGAATTACGACAAAAATAACAACAGCAATGAGCCAGTCGTAACCCAAGTCAGCTACTTATTCACAGGCACAAAAAATGGGAATCTTACTACCCTGGATCATCTACGGTAGCAGCAAACAATCTCATGCATTAAATCAGCATTTTCCGTTTGAATACCAAGACTTTACATTGCTATTTACCTTTGCATTACCCAGTCTTCTTTTCACCGTTCTCCTCTGCCCTTATCATAACGCACTACAGAATGAAAATGAGACGCCAATTTTCTTTGGCGCCAATTCACAATAATAACAACAAGAACAAAAACTAACAGAAAACGCACCCACAAAAAACGTGTTTTCAAGCATATCGCTTTCTCTGTTCGCTTGTGGCCCCCCCAAAAAAAAGAGAATACAAAATACTTGAAGACTAAAGCTAGGATGACAAATGTCACGACGATGGTGAACTCGGCTACCACAGTAGACACTAACATCCAGACATTTACCTATGCTCCTTCTTACTTAACACACAAGCGAATGCAACTCAAGAATAACTTTTACAGAATTCCTCTCAGCATCTCTCTTCCTCTCTCTCTCTCACTCTTACATCACCTACTCACAAATCCATGATGAATGTATTCTTGTGCTAGGATTGCATGACTGTTTCTCATTGTATTCGGGTATAGAGCATTCGAAACGGGGTGTGTGTGTGCGTGTATTTGCTCGCTCTTTGGCTTTCTTTCCATGTGATTACTTAGCATATTTTCAATGGTTTGTTGTTGCTTTTTGCACCGATACAAATATAAGAGGATCTTTACGAGACGGTCTTAGCCCAGTTTGATATATGTATTGTCGGAAAGCTAGTGGTTTCAAAGAAGTTCTTTAAAACATACGCTCTCACCAAAAATAAGTCATAATGATTTATTTGATTTTTTTGGTTGGAATGGAATGGAATAAAACTACTACGATATTCGATTCGAATAGCAGATTTTTTGTATATCTCTTCAATTGTTACGCTCTACTTAAATTGGACTACTTTGAAGTAGACAAATCATTTTCAATTCTAAAGGAATGAGTTTTTCAAGAAGATCAAATTTCAAGAACATATTCCATAGAAATTAAATATGACAAAAAATTTCTTTTTAAATTAAGACTCCACATAAACATTATAGCGTTTTATTAAAAGAACAGAAAAAGTTTGACACACAGATGTGCAAAGATATTATCATAGACCAAGAAAATATATCTATACCTTAATTGGTCTATGATATTATCATGACTAAGGGAAAATTTTGTGACTCACGAAAACTCTTGTTTTCGCAGATTCTAGATACTCCCTTGAGCAGTCATGCAAACGGGCGAAGATATTGTCATGACTTCGGGAAACTGGTGTGACTCAAGAAAATCATCATCGCTCACGCAAACACTAACGGAAATACTCACGATTGTTGCTATTTCAAACTTAACTTTCGATTGGAAAAATGATCTTTAGGGCGCCTACTATGCTACTCTACGCCTTTTATTATATTCTACTTATTGAAGGACTGGTGGAACATTTTTAATATGTTGGTCCCTTTAAAAAATGTCATCCTAAATCAGCATTACCGTTGTGCCACTTTAATGGCAAATTTTCCACTTTTTTCAATAGGTGGCTAAATACCACTTTATTTCAACAGGGCTAAATGAGTTTAAATAAGCATTAGCCAAGAAATTACGAGCGTTTGCATGCGTCACGTGGTCTTTCTAGAATAACCCTTTTTGAAGATCATCCTCATAAAACTATTCACGAACATTCTCATACTCTGTAATATACTCATGCTCACGAACATATTGATATATAAGAATTCATTCTAGAAAATACTCATGGCCCAAATATACACACGCTAACTGTCGTCAATCAGCAGTACTCTCGATACCGTTCGTATCATGTGTGTATGAGTAATAACATTCGTTCGTGAGAATGAGTAAAATTGACCTATACGTGGCCATGAATTTTCATAAGTGTTCGACAATCTTCCGCTACTTAGGACAGAAGATCGAAATGTGAGGATAGAAGGGCAAACCCTTTTGGATATGATCTTCTTCTTCTCTATTTACAAATTCGTTTTCCGAATATTTGCGACCAACACAATTATTTAGTTACATTTCAAACACATATATACATATATTTTTTCATAAAATATTTAGCAGATCCGCAAATCCCTCTCTGTTTCTCGCAATTCTTAATAGGTTACCAGTCCATTCCGTGATGTTGTCAAGCCATGTTAACTCTTTTCTTCCTCTAATAGATTTTCCTCCAATTTTTTTATGTTTTGTACTAGTTTATATTTTTGATTCCTCACAATATGTCCCAAATACGCAGTTTTTCTCCTTTTTATGGATGTGATGAGTTCTCTTTCGTAAAGCATTTTCCTTAATACTTCAGCATTTGAGAATGGTTAGTCCAAGGAATTTTGAATATTCACGATATACCCATAATTCAAAGGCTTCCAACTTTTTAGCATCAGTAGATTTTATAGTCCACAACTCCATTGCATACAGTAGTAACAGGTTGGCCGATAAGTCCCCGGTCTAACAAAGAAAAACACATTTTTTTGTCAAAATTCGTTTTTATTATTCAACATAGTTCCCTTCAAGAGCGATACAATGATTATAACGACCTTCCAATTTTTTGATACCATTTTGGTAGTACTCCTTAGGTTTTGCCTCAAAATAGGCCTCAGTTTCGGCGATCACCTCTTCATTGCAGCCAAATTTTTTTCCCTGCGAGCATCCTTTTGAGGTCTGAGAACAAGAAAAAGTCGCTGGGGGGCAGATCTGGAGATTACAGTGGGTGGGGAAGCAATTCGAAGCCCAATTCATGAATTTTTGCTATCGTTCTCAATGACTTGTGGCACGGTGCGTTGTCTTGGTGGAACAACACCTTTTTATATACGCAAAAAAATAATTCTTTCCTCCCAAAGGAAATTTTAGACAAACAAAGTTCGTTTCTCATTTGCTTTTCGCTGTAAGGAAGTGTATTTGGAAGAAAAGTATATACTTTTTGTGATAAACGTTTATTCTTTTCCAGGATGTAAAAACAATTTCATAAAGACTAGCTCAAAAAAACATTATTTTCTTGCTAATTGCATTGTCCCTCACATCTTTCTCACATCCACGAGGATTTTTAGTTCTTAACACCTTTTCCTGTAATACCAACAATGTAGAAGAAATTATACGATTTTATAAATTTTTAAAATTTTTTTTACCTTTCGCCTGGACGGAGAATCGAACCGCGGACCATGCACATTGTAAGCCAACACACTAACCACTGAGCTATGTACCTGTTATGTTCATCAATAGATAAATATCCATATAAGTTATATTTATATAGCATAGCTTGCGGCGCCCACGAACCGAATAAACAAAGTTTATTTACCGGAAAAAACATTTAGTTTGGCACCGTGGAGCAGTGGTAGCTACGTCCGACTCTCATGCCAAGGGTCGTGGGTTCGATCCCTGCTTCGGCCAAAGTTTTTTTTTTGCTTTTGTTTTTTTTTACATATATTCCAGATATATTCGGAAGATTCCGAAAAAATGTTCAACATTACATTGTACTATATTGAATTTTGAACTGTAAAATGTGTCTTATTAAAGACCTAAAGTCAGAAAAGAACAGTGTTTGATATAAACGAAATGGACTGTGTTGTTATTTCAAAAATAACTTTTTTTATTGAAAAAATAAAAATTTTGTAACAAACGAATTTTTTTGGTGATAAAAGTTTAAAATTTTCGAAGCAATTCAAAAAACTCTAACAAAAGAAAAACGTTTTCGGTACACGTTTTCCAAACGTTTTTTTTCTTTGCGTGTACCCTCCACCAAAGGATGGGGGGTATATAAACTTTGTCATTCCGTTCGTAACACATCGAAATATTGATCTAAAAACCCATATAGTATATATATTCTGGGTCGTGGTGAAATTCTGAGTCGATCTGAGCATGTCCGTCCGTCTGTTTAAATCACGCTAACTTCCGAACGAAACAAGCTATCGACTTGAAACATAGCACAAGTAGTTGTTATTGATGTAGGTCGGATGGTATTGCAAATGGGCCATATCGGTCCACTTTTACGTATAGCCCCCATATAAACCGACCCCCAAATTTGGCTTGCGAGGTCACTAAGAGAAGCAAATTTCATCCGATCCGGCTGAAATTTGGTACATGGTGTTAGTATATGATCTCTAACAACCATGCAAAAATTGGTCCACATCGGTCCATAATTATATATAGCCCCCATATAAACCGATCACCAGATTTGAACTCCAGAGCCTCTTGGAAGATCATTTGAAATTTGGTACGTGATGTTAATATATGGCCTCAACACCCATGCAAAAATTGGTCGATATCGGTCCATAATTATATATAGGGCCCATATAAACCGATCCCCAGATTTGACCTCCGGAGCATCTTGGAAGAGCAAAATTCTTCCGATTCGGTTGAAATTTGGTTCGTGAGGTTAGTATATGGTATCCAACAACCATGCAGGAATTGGTTCCTATCAGTCCATAATTATATATAGCTCCAATATAAACCGATCGCCAGATATGACCTCCGATGCCTTTTGGAGAAGCAAAATTCATCCGATCTGGTTGAAATTTGGTACGTGGTGGTAGTATATGATATTTAACAACCATGCCAAAAGTGGTCCATATCAGTCCATAATCATTTATAGCCCCCATATAAACCGATCTCGAGATTTGGTTTTGGAGCCTCTTGGAGGAGCAAATTTCATCCGAGTGAGTTGAAATTTGTGGATGACAGTCTTTCGTAGAAGTTTCTACGCAATCCATGGTGGAGGGTACATAAGATTCGGCCTAGCCGAACTTACGGCCGTATATACTTGTTCTTCTTCATATGGGGCCGTTTGGCTGCGATTTCGACCTTCAAACGCTCCAATAAAGCCATATAATAGTCACTGTTGATGGTTTTTCCCCTCCCAAGATAATCGATAAAAATTATTCCATGCGCATCCCAAAAAACAGAGGCCATTACTTTGCCAGCGCACTTTTGAGTCTTTCCACGCTTCGGAGACGGTTCACAGGTCGCTGTCCACTCAGCCGACTGTCGATTGGACTCAGGAGTGTAGTGATGGAGCCATGTTTCATCCATTGTCACATATCGACGAAAAACTTGGGTGTATTAAGAGTTAACAGCTACAAACACCGCTCAGCATCATCAACACGTTGTTGTTTTTGATCAAATGTGAGCTCGCGCGGCACCCATTTTGCACAGAGCTTCCGCATATCCAAATATTGATGAATGATATGACCAACACATTCCATTGATATCTTTAAGGCCTCTGCTATCTCGATCAACTTTATTTTACGGTCATTCAAAATCATTTTGTGGATTTTTTTGATGTTTTCGTCGGTAACCACCTCTTTCGGGCGTCCACACCGTCCTCCATGCTCATTTCACCACGCTTGAATTTTGCATACCAATCAATTATTGTTGATTTCCCTGGGGTAGAGTCCGGAAACTCATTATCAAGCCAAGTTTTTGCTTCAACCGTATTTTTTCCTCTTCAGAAAACAGTATTTTATCAAAACACGAAATTCCCTTTTTCCATTTTTTTTACAATAACAAAAGTTGCTTCACAAAAGACGCCCTATCTCACAAACTAATTGACTTAAAGACGTCAAATTTTGACACTAATCATTTGAAGGTTGGTACTATATAAAAATAATATGCATTTAATACTAGCGACGCCATCTATATTTCAAATCGGGGACTTATCAACCTGTTACTGACCAGACGTATGCTTTGACAAATCAAATGTTCGTTTCAAGATTGATGTCATAGCTAGTTTGGGTATGATACTTTCATGCTTAAGGAATAATAAGACCACCTTTTTGATCGTGGTACGTCCTCAGGGGAGGTAATGTCCTTCCCTCACTTTGAAAGGGAGAAAACTCAAGACAACATAAGAGGTCAACGAAATGGGATGTCTAGGAAAGAAAGGAGGATTGACCATCAAATTGGATGAAAATGATTACGTCAAAAAAGCAAAGGCCCAGGAAGCTTCAAATAAAAAACCCCATGGAAAAAGGAATAGAATCATATGTTCATAGGAGCATACGAGTAACAACAACAGGCAAGAAGCAAAAACCTACTTTCAAATAAACAGGGAGGATAAGTGGAAAATTCACAACTAACAAAGACCACGGTTTAGGTTAGGTTAGGTTATGGAGAATGACACCAATCCTACCAAGCCATTGCGGTCCCTCAAACTACTTTCTAATCCTCTTGATGACTATTCCATACATTCCGGTGTAAGCCCATCATATTTGTGTAGTTTCCCCTCAGGTTCGCCTTGGTCTTCCACCCAGAAGGTGGTGGATCCTCCACTCATTAAAGCAAGTATACATTTCAAACTGCAATTTCGCTAATCGATAATAGTCTGAAAGAAATAACAACCCACACCTAGAGAAGGAATATGACCACCCCAAACATGTTTCAATAGCAAAATGTGAACATTTAACATGTTGGTCGCAACCATGTTTTGTTCTCGAAAATGATGTATCTTATTTCGGCAACTCTCTATATTTTTGGCGAAAAAACCAACATTCTTCCGACAAAAATGTTCAATATTCACCGTTCAAAAATTAGATATTTTCCTTCTCTGCGTGTAGCATTTTGGTTTTTCTAGATGATAATACAACCTCAACTCCTCTCTGTGCATCACCAATGTTTCTACTTTCCTTATCGTCCCATATCAGTTTTGTTTTCTCGCAGTCCAAAGAAGAAACACAACGTCCCTTCCATAAGTCATTAAATTTGCTACTAATTCTGTAATTATACAAAGAAAGTGGTGTGAAAGACGTCCGTGGTGACGTTATTTGTGCCGTCTGGACCTTCCTTAGCAAGTACATATGTTTCTCAAATTCCTATTATGACAAAATGTCCAGATACCCAGCACAGAATTACATTATGCTGTTCAGTGAGAACCGTAAGCTCTGTATGCCAGCGGCTGACTACCTTCGACCTAAGGTATTGCCCAGGGTCTTTATTTCCGCCTAATTATCGACGAATAAGCTGATATCGCCTACAAATAGTGGACTCAAAGATAGAAGTTCTGCAGCTTTTGCAATTGCAAGTATCTCCACCTTAAAGAAGCTGCATTCATCGTATAGTTCTCAAATCCAAGGTTTACTCCCAAATGATAGGACAACAAATTCCCAACAAAACGCATATTGAAAGTTCCAGACCCTCCGGATAAATAATAAACGTGGCAAAATTGGAGATCTTTCACAAAGTTTTTCATATGCACACCATTTTCCCAAAATTAAAATAATAAAATTACTATCAAATTTTATAAACTTTAAAATTTCGAAAAAATCTATTAAGTCCAGTTTCCAGGAAATTGAGTACAGTTCTTAAATTGCTAGGTAGCCACTTTCATAGTTTTCTGGAGAAACAAAATCTTCAACTTTCTTCATTATTCCTATCTTTCTATTGAAACTCCCATAATTCCTTTGACAAATTATTCTCCTGCAAACTCTGTGTTTTAACGACCATTGCCATCAGTCAATCAGATTCTCTGGCAAGTTTGGTAAAAAAAAAATTATTCCCATATACATCTGCCTGCACCTTTCAACAAAGTTTTATTAATTTTTCCGTTGCGATGAAATCGAAAATATTTGCATTACCAATATTAATATTGCAAACTATTTTGTTTTTTTTTTTTTTTTTATCAGATTGTCCTTTTTTTGTGGTTTTTCTTTCAAATACACATTTATTGCCAAAACGAACAGCATCCCCATTGCATATATGCATGCCACTAATGTTGATGATGATGATGCTGGAGGAGAAGTAGAGCATTGCTATCATAGAACCCATAGCAGACGTCAGATACTGAAGCTGACTATCCAATATCGTTACAACAGTTTGGAGTTGCATTGGCATCGCTATCGACTATCGTTGCTTACACAGACTTTTCCCATTTGTCATGTGCGGTTAATATGAAAGAACGTGAGCGTTATGTGAGCGGGCGTAAAAAAATGAGATAACTTTCAACTCCACCCGGATAGCCTAGAACATCTTGCCTGGTGTATATTTCTCTAGTCCCAACAAGCATTTCGCCTGCATACTGCATTTACATATGGTGGGAGACACGTTTCTCACATGATGCATTTGTGATGATATAAAACATGTCTGGCTGAAACTTTCATGCAATGGCAACAAAAGAAAGACAAATCGTGGCAACAATCTGAATAATATGGTGGCACCCAACCCCTGTATCTGGATGCTTGTAATGATCAACATTTGCGCTTTTTTATTTGAGGCTGAATTTAAAACAATGGGCGAACTACGATATAAGAAGTTTGATTTGATTTGGATTCTTCCACAACAAGGGACTTTAATCGCATATTTAAGGCGACTAGTCAATTAATCTTCCTAATCATTAAATCCTCTTTCGTCTCATGGATAAAAATATCAGTGTGGGAACCGAACTCACTCCATTGGACCTGAAAAAAATGGGTAACTGGAAGTCGGTGACACAGGAGGGGAGTTGCTCACTGAAGGATGGGTGGGCCAGCGAATATGAAAATCCTAACGCATGGGAGCCACCGTGGTGCAATGGTTAGCATGCCCGCCTTGCATACACAAGGTCGTGGCTTCGATTCCTGCTTCGAACGAACACCAAAAAGTTTTTCAGCGGTGGATTTTCCCACAGCAGTAATGCTAGTGACATTTCTGAGGGTTTCAAAGCTTTTCTAAGTGGTTTCACTGCAATGTGGAACGCCGTTCGGACTCGTCTATAAAAAGTCATTGAGCTTAACATGGAATCGGGCAGCACTCAGTGATAAAAGAGAAGTTCACCAATGTGGTATCACAATGGACTGAATTGTCTAAGTGAGCCTGATACATCGGGCTGGCACCTAACCTAACCTAACGCGTATGTATTGTAACTTTTGGAAATACTTAGATAACTTTCCATCTATATTCGAACCGCGAATCTTACATGGAGGCGCTCGTATAAGCTCAATCATTGCGTTTGTCCTTATCCTACGTGGAGACACCTCCGTAAGTAAGGTTATCCTTGGAACTGTTCCCATCTCTCGTAGAAAAGTTCCCGTAAACAATATAATCCTTGTCCTTGATATCACCTCACGTGGAGACGTTTCCATACGCAACGTAAACCGTGCCATTGTTCCCATCTTACCTGAAGCCCCGTAGGCAACCTAACACCTCGTATACAACGTTGTCCATATCCGTAACTTACATCGACTGAGTCACTTTCCTCACAGCCCAGCCTCGCTAAGTCGCTCAACGTGCGTCGTACTTAAATCTTACACCAAACTTGACAGAACTGCCGAACAGATGGACTCGTATGAATGCTTACTACCACCCGACGTCCAAAAGCCCGAAGAACGGAGTGCAGTACCAGTCCACGTTCAGACCTACGTTGGTGTATCCCTGCTGCAGGTGTGTAGTATCGTTCCAACCACAGAGGCCACAGCTAGCCAACGTAATCAGTGCTATTGTTCCCACCTTACCCGAAGACCCCGTAGGAACCGTATCACCGCTTACCCTACGTATCCATCATTTACATTGACGGGTCGACCGCGTTACTTCCATCACAGCCGAAACTCCCTCATCCCTCAACAGGCGTCGTACTTAAACCTTACACCAAACTTGACAGAACTGCCGAACAGATGGACTCATATGAATGCTTACTACCACCCGACGTCCAAGAGCCCGAAGAACAGAGTGCAGTACCAGTCCACGTTTAGCCTTACGTTGGTGTATCCCTGCTGCATGTGTGTAGTACCGTTCCAACCACAGAGGCCACAGCTAGCCAACGTAATCCGTGCCATTGTTCCCACCTTACCTGAAGAACCCGTAGGCACCGTATCACCGCGTACCCAACGATGTCCGTATCCGTCAGTTACATCGACATTTCGACCGCGCCACTTCCATCACAGCCGAAACTCCCTCATCCCTCAAAGTGCGTCGTACCTGAACCTTACCCCAAATTGGACAGAACTTTCGGGCAGATGGACTCTAGCGAATTCTTACTACCACCCGATGTCCAAAAGCCCGAAGAACGGAGTGCAGTAC
The DNA here is from genome assembly GCF_050003625.1 of Haematobia irritans. Lineage (NCBI taxonomy): Eukaryota > Metazoa > Arthropoda > Insecta > Diptera > Muscidae > Haematobia > Haematobia irritans. The sequence continues at coordinate 6,290,580 of NC_134398.1, forward strand.
CAGTCCACGTTTAGCCCTACGTTGGTGAATCCGATCTGCAGGTGTTTAGTACCGTTCCAACCACATCGACTAAGCAGAGGCCACAGCTAGCCAACGTAATCATTGCCATTATTCCCACCTTACCTGAAGACCCCGTAGGCACCCTAACACCTCGTATGCAACGATTTCCGTATCCGTCAGTTACACGTGTCGACCGCGTCACTTCCATCACAGCCGAACCTCCCTCATCCCTCAACGTGCGTCGTACCTGAACTTTACCCCAAGTTGGACAGAACTGTCGGACGGATGGACTCATGCAAATGCTTACTACCACCCGACGTCCAAGAACCCGAAGAACAGAGTGCAGTTCCAGTCCACGTTCAGCCCTACGTTGCTGTATCCCAGTTCCAGATGTGTAGTACCGTTCCGACCACATCGTCTCAGCAGAAGCCACAGCCAGCTATCTCTGATGCCATTTTGTCCAAGCCAAGCTCCAGTAGCAAAGCACCCAGGATCATTACAACAACCATCAAGGCGATCCAAATTTGTTTTTCAATGCAAGAAAAGATCAATACAACATACCGTTGGATATCTTGAACGGTGCGGTCCTATGTGTGTGAAATAATTTGATTATTTTCCCACCTATCCAAGACCCGCGAATCTCACATGGAGACAATCACATAACGAACTCAATCAGTGTCTTTGCTCTTGTCTTACGGGTAGACATTCCCGTAAGCCACGTAACATGTTCCTTCTTATTCAACGTGGAAAGGCTACCGTAAGCAACGCAATCCGTGGAACTGTTCCAATCTTGGGTGGAGACGTTCTCTTAATCACCCTACCACCTCGTGCCCAAGTGTGTCCGCGGCCGTAATTTACTTCATCACTTCCCTCCCATCCGAGCCTAACCCTAACAACATGTGCCGTGCCTGAACTACAAGTATAACCCGAACTGGACAGATCGTGCTGTCTAAGAGCCTGAAGAAGTCCGTACTAGGTTATATTCAGTCCCACATTTGGAATATGAAGATGGGACAGTCTGTGGCGAGGTTCGCGTAAGCAACGTAACCATTGCCTTTGTCCTTAACCTACGTGAAGACGCTCCCGTAAGCAACGTAATTCGTGGAACTTTTCCTACCTTTGCTGATAACGTTCCTTCAGTCACCCTACCACCTCGTGTAACTTCCCTCACAGCCGAGCCTATGTCCAACAACGCGTGTGGTGCCTGATCTATACCCCGAAGTAGACAAATCGTGACGTCCAAGAGTCCGAAAAAGTCAGTTACAATTCAGCCCTACGTTGCTGAATCCGATATCTTGGAGTATATAGCCGTTCCAGGTAACATCAGCTTACCCGATGCCACAGATAGCCATCGCTGACGCCGTGTTTTTCCAAACCAAGCTCCAGTAGCAACGCATCCAGGATCACATGGAGACAATCCCGTAAGGAGGCCATAGATAGCCATATCTGACGCAGTGTTTTTCCAAACCAAGCCGTGTTTTTCCAAACCCATCACTGTCGCCGTCCCGTTACAGGCCAACTCTACCCAGCAGAGACCAGATCAAAGAGACTGCATAAAAGTCATGCCGTTCCCGTCGGCGTCGTTATATATATTAAGTTAGGTTAAAGTGGCATCCCGATTTGATGCATGATCACTTATGCTATTAAGTGCATTGTGATAAGGACTGAATAGCCAGACTCCCTGAATTCGTAAATCTATACGAATCTAATATAAAATCTTTTATCTACTCCGATCATTGCTAATAAACATTTTCTATGACGAACCCTGCCCCCAGCGAGTATAGCTCAGCACACGAGCGGAATCCTTTATAAAGCGAAGTCTCAAACAGGGAACTGCTGAACAATGTCTCAGTAGAAACACGTAGAAAAATATGGTCGAGCACAAGGTCGGAAAAAATATTGTGGAGTACGAGACCTTTAGCAGATCAAAAGCAATATACACTGAAGCGCTTGTAGTGATCCGAAATTCAGAGTGACTGTGTATTATTCTGAGATTTTCTATATAAACAGATAGGCACAGAGCTCTGTACACCCCTAGAAACAAAACATGAACGGGGTGCACGTTTCAAAACGATCCTTTGGAGAAAGTGAATTAACACGCATACGGAGAACAGATAGTGTCAATCTGACAACTATAAAATGACACCATGCATTGTCAAAACTACAACCAGCGTTCATGATCTGAAAACGTAAACAATCCTCTACCGTGACTCGAACATAGATTGTCTGCCCTATACGCGTTGACAGTCGCCTTAGCATATTGCACCACCGATATAGTTGCCATAAGAACGTCTAACGAATATTTTAAGATTGTTCATGACCAATGAAAACCGAAAGCCGTTTGTGAAATCGTGAACGCCCTTTGGACGTTTTCCTTTTATTTTTTCGTGAACGTTTCTATATCATTTTGTTACCATCCGTTCACGATTTTGGAACGTTATTTTTCTATTAGTGTATAGACCTAATTCCCTCAATGACTTCAATTTATGATTTTTCTTTGTAACTCAAAAAACTTCCCCCCATTGTTGCATGCATTGCACCCGCTCATCACATCACACATTAGTTTTCTCAGCACTCTTTGCCGAAGGGATTGTCGATGGAAGTTTTTGGTGTCAAACAATAACACATGTTAGCAGGATACTTTGATGCTTTGAGTTCACTAGCATCAGTTCAGAATAGATAATGTAACGTTGTCGTGTCATGCCAATTTCATGATTTTCCTAGAAATTCGAACTGAAGCTCTCACTCCCTCACACAGTAAAATCTACACCAACCATGGTTACAAGTGATGGCAATTTTCACAATAAAACAAAAGGCAATTTTTTCATGAAATCGTGAGAAGGAAACTGAACAAGCCAATGGGATTTAGTGGGGATATTCACACTTGAAGTATATTTGTTGAGAGGATGAGAGGAATTTTCATGCAATTATAGACATTAAAAGCAACAACAAACACAATGTGGAAATCTCCTTATAATCCTTTCAGGGTTTCAGAGATTTGTATACGTAATTATGTCGTTGTTCATTCATGGGCTACAAAAGTTCATCTTCATGTTGGTATTTGTATGTGGTCCTCTCAACCATTGACTGGTCAACGAGACCAGTTGCCACTTCATAGGCCATCGATGTTAATACCCCCAATGTCTGGCTAAATCCCCTTGACCTACACACACACACACACACATACATCCAAACACACCGCAATAACATTGACATTTATGATTATGCAGTCGAAGGACCAGACTGTTGTTGTGTCAGGATAAATTGAATGGCAGCAAAGACAATAGCCACCCCCAACCACCACGACCAACTCACCGATAACTATAGCAACAACAACAACAACACCAACTATGATGATAAACTAAACTTTAACTTGTTGATAAAGCCCACAAGTCACAGGACAATACCCGGAAATCTAACGCATTCACTCAGAACTATCCTATGGCCCGTTGCCTGCAATTCTTGTGAAAGTACTTAGACAATCATTACCATGGGTATGAATAACACAAAAGCTGATGTTGATACCGATGCTGCTGCTCCTGCTATTGCTGCCTGACTGGCTGGCTACTTGCCTCCCAGAATTTTACTGCGTATTCTGTCTCTGACTTTTGACTTTCTGGGTAAAGCTGTTATTCCAGCAGTAATCAAAACTAGCAATTAACTGTGTGCAGTCTCCGTGGCATCCTTATAATAATAGTTGTCGTCCTTGTTGATGTTGTCACTCTCTTGAACCCGCTCTCACTTCGCTCCTTACCATAGATGGGCACCAATGGTAGTAAACAATGTTATGACATTAGCCATTGCTTGAGGGCTATCTGTCTGTTGGTTGTGGCTTGCCGCACAAGGATGTTTGAGGCGGGAGAGGGTATTCATCTAAAACAGTTAACGGATTGTGATTGTGGCATAGCCATGATCATAATAATAACAGTGAAAGGATGTCGCCATTTGGATAAGTAGTTGCACAATAATTGTAGTGCCATTGCAGGATATTGTTTAATTAACCTCCATCGTAAAGTGTAAGGAATACAATTTACTGGCTTAAGACATGAACACCATACTCTTTGGGGGGTAACTTTGGAGTAATGATAGCTTTTATATGTTGGTTAAATTGAATTTTAATTTTATGGGTAATTTTATTAAATATGAGTGCTTATTTTGGGATGGAGAAGGCAGGGACAATTGGAAAGTGGTCGCCCTGGCATATAGGTTAAGTATTATGGCAGCCCGCTATGTTAAGCCCATTTAAACTATCCACTCCATGATGGTACCACAAGTGGTGAACTTCTCTCTTTTCAACAAGTGCTGCCCGATTCCATGCTTATTATTTAATTTTAGAAGTTTCTTTATTATTTGAGTGTATAAATATCCCCTGAGAAAAAGAGACTTTGATAGTATGACTTTAAAAAAAATTAAAAACATTAAAATTATTTATAGAAAATTTTGTCAAAATTTTTTTTTTATAGAATAATTTACTTTGTCAAAATTTTATTTCTATAGGAAATTTTGTCAAAATTTTATTTCTATAGGAAATTTTGTCAAAATTTTATTTGTCTAGAAATATTGTCAACATTTTATTCCTTTAGAAATTTAGTGAAAAATTTGTCCAAATTTCATTTATATAAAAACGTTTGTCAAATTTTGCAAACAAACTTTTTTATAGAAAATTTTGTCAAAAATATATTTCTATAGAAAAATTTTGTCAAAATTTTATTTCTATAGAAAATTTTGTCAAAATTTTATTTGTATACAAAATTTTGTCAAAATTTTATTTCAATACAAAATTTTGTCAAAATTTTATTTGTATAGAAAATTTTATCAAAATTTTATTTTTATAGAAAATTTTGTCAAAATTTTATTTCTATAAAAAATTTGTCAAAATTTGATTTCTATAGAAAATTTAGTCAAAATTTTACTTCTATAGAAAATTTTGTCAAAGTTTTATTTCTATGGAAAATTTAATCAAAAATGGTGTACAGAATAATTTGTTACATTTTTGTTTCCCTAGAAAACTTTGCCAACATTTTTATTTCCATTAAACATTTTGTCAAAATTTTATTTCTATAGAAAATTTTGTCAACATTTTATTTCTATAGAAAACTTTGTCAAAATTTTATATCTATAGAAAATTCTGTCAAAATTTTATTTCTTTAGAAAATTTAGTCAAAATTTTTGTATAGAATTATTTGTTACATTTTTGTTTCCCCAGAAAATTTTGGCAAAATTTTATTTCTATGGAAAATTTTGTCACAAATGTTGTATAGAATAATTAGCTACATTTTTCTTTCCCTAGAAAATTTTACCAAAATTTTATTTCTATAGAAAATTTTGTCAAAATTGTATTTCTATCGAAAATTTTGTCAAAATTTTATTTCCATAGAAAATTTTGTCAAAATTTTATTTCCATAGAAAATTTTGTCAAAATTTTATTTCCATAGAAAATTTTGTTAAAATTTTACGTCTACAGAAAATCTTGCCAAAATTTTATTTCTATAGAAAATTTTGTCAAAATTTTATTTTTATAGAACATTTTGTCAAAATTTTAGTTCTATAAAAAATTTGTCAAAATTTAATTTCTGTAGAAGATTTAGTCAAAATTTTACTTCTATAGAAAATTTTGTCAAAATTTTATTTCTATAGAAAATTTAATCAAAAATTTTGTATAGAATAATTTGTTACATTTTTGTTTCCCTAGAAAATTTTGCCAACATTTTTATTTCCTTAGAAAATTTTGTCAAAATTGTATTTCTATAGAAAATTTTGTCAACATTTTATTTCTATAGAAAACTTTTTCAAAATTTTATTTCTATAGAAAATTGTGTCAAAATTTTATTTCTTTAGAAAATTTAGTCAAAAATTATATGTTACATTTTTGTTTCCCTAGAAAATTTTGCCAAAATTTTATTTCTATAGAAAATTTTGTCAAAATGTTATTTCTATCGAAAATTTTAATTCTAAGTAAAATTTTTGTCAAAATTTTATTTCTAAGTAAAATTTCGTCAAAATTTTATTTCTAAGTAAAATGTTGTCCAAATTTTTTTTCTATAGAAAATTTTGTCAAAATTTTATTTCTATAGAAAATTTTGTAAACATTTTATTTCTATAGAAAATTTTGTTAAATGTACTTTCTATAGAAAATGTTGTCAAAATTTTATTTCTATAGAAATTTCTGTAAAATTTTTATTGCAATAGAAAATTTTGTCATAATTTTATTTCTATAAAAAATACTGTCAAAATTTTATTTCTATCGAAAATATCGTCAAAATTTTATTTCTAAGTAAAATTTTGTCACAATTTTAATTCTATACAAAATTTTGTAAAAATTTTATTTCTATAGAAAATTTTGTCAACATTTTATTTCCATAGAAAATTTTATCAACATTTTATTTCTAGAGGAAATTTGTGAAGTAGCTCTTAGTTGGGGAGGAATATTTTCCAAAATCTATCAAAACATCAAGAATTCATCCAATCTACCCACCAGTAAAAAATTTCGCATTTTTGGTAGAATTGGAGGAAAAAAGTTCCACAACACCAGAAATGATCCGAAAAATGAAGTCCAGATTTGATCGAAATCAATGTCGGAGTGGTAGAAAACTTGCTCGTGAGCTGAGCATATCGCCAGAACGGATACAACAAACGTTGACAAATGAGCTTGGACTAACGCCAGTAAAATTTTAAAAAGTGCAAAAGCTCACCGATGCACAAAAATGATCGGATTTAGTTTCCAAAGAGGTCAGTGATTGGCCCCAGAACTCAAGGCAATGGTAATGGATTGAGCGGCTGTAACAGTTGATGGCCATGGGGTAAAAAATGCCGAATATTATCGGGAAAATATCCTAAAACCCAAAACCTCCAAAACTGACCTCTTATTTAACCCAATTTAAAATTTATATTAAATAAATAAATTTAAGTAATTGATAAAAATTCGATTCAATGACCATTAACCATTTAAATAAGCAAATTTTTCAATTCTATAAAATAAAAATATCAATCATACCCCTCAATTAGAATATTCATTAATTCAATCAAACACTTGATTGATTTATTAATTTTATTCATTTATACGACGTAACATTTTTTTTACAAAATTCAATTCATTTCTTAATTAAAAATGTTTTATTAAAAAATTATTTAAACATTTTTGATGATATTTTTCCCGATGTGATGTTCGTATTTTGTAATTTTTTTATTTATATATTTTTTTACTAATTGTATCTTTTTTAGTTTGATGACAATTTTAGTTAGCTAAGCTTAATTAGGCTACTTCATTTGCTAATCATCAAACATTTTTTCCCAATATGTAGCTTGGAACGAAAAAGCTTTATCTTTAATCAACGAAGTTTATCTTTGACCAATGAGCACTCAATGCCAATGCAAACAATTGAATAGCAATTCGTGTCACTTTCGAGGAAATTAATTGAAATATTAATTAATAATGTGATGGAGGAAAATGAGAAATATAATGAAATTGACTCTATCACAGCTCGTCATATGCATACAAAAACCCTCCACGTACCACCCTAAATGAGCTAAATGGAAATGTTTGCAGGTTCTCTTAAGGGCTAGGTTTTTGTTTCCAGGTTAATTTGAAAAGTAACATTTGACCAGGGGATCCGTTTGCATTGTAACCCAAAAAAAATGTGTCCTGATCACATAGACCAGCAAACATAGGGGGTGGGGGTGGCTAAGAGAATGAAACCAAAAGAATGTTGCAAGCACAATAACAAATGTTTGATGGTGGCAAAACGTTAACAAGAATATTTAAACAAAAAAAGAGGGAGATTAATTCACATCCCTCATTTCCTTTCGTTTACCCTACCACCCAAAATGGATCCTCTTTAGTGTTATATTGTGGTCCATTACATATAAGGACAGCTTTGTTACGAAATAAAATTAAAATGAATGATATACTCTCCCCACTGTTTTTGGCTATTTGCCCCCCTTTCCCCCTTGGTATAACGTATCATTCCACTTATCAGTTACACGCATTACATTGCCATCTACGGGACTGCATTTGCGAATTTAATTAAACTTTTGTTGTAATTTGTTTGAATTTTCCGTCAGTTTGCTTGCTTTGTCCATCAGATCTGTCCGTCCGCCTGATTCTATGTGCCACTGCAGTAGCGAATGTAAATGATAATACAAGAGGAATAGCTATAATCAAATGGTCAGTAGAATTTTAATCGCTGGTAATGGTAGTGCATTCAGTGTAACCACCACTGGCTGCCAATGATAGTATACAAAAAAAAACGCAACACACAAACATAGGTGGTTACACGTTTGAGCTTGCATTTGTGTGGTGTTTACTTTTGTTGTAGTATTATGTGGTATGCCAAAGAGTCTGCAGTTGTCCCACACACATGCACATACATCCGCAGCATCCCACGTGGAAAACTGTAGGGCCTTTCTGATTAAGATAAATAAAATTTTGGCAAAATTTTCTATAGAAATAAAATATTGACAAAATTTTCTACAGAAATGCAATTTTGACAAAATTTTCTATAGAAATAAAATTTTGACAAAATTTATTATAGAAATAAAATATTGACAAAATTTATTATAGAAATAAAATTTTGACAAAATTTTCTATAGAAATAAAATTTTGACAAAATTTTTTATAGAAATAAAATTTTGACAAAATTTTCTATAGAAATAAAATTTTGACAAAATTTTCTATATAAATAAAAATTTGACAAAATTTTCTATAAAAATAAAATTTTGACAAAATTTTCTATAGAAATAAAATTTTGACAAAATTTTTTATAGAAATAAAATGTTGACAAAATTTTTTATAAAAATAAAATTTTGGCAAAATTTTCTATAAAAACAAAATTTTTTATAGAAATAAAATTTTGACAAAATTTTCTATAGAAATAAAATTTTGAAAAAATTTTCTATATAAATAAAATTTTGACAAAATTTTCTAAAGAAATAAAATTTTGACAAAATTTTTTAAAGAAATAAAATTTTGACAACTTTTTTATAAAAATAAAATATTGACAAAATTAATTATAGAAATAAAATTTTCAATAGAAAGAAAATTTTCTAAAGAAATAAAAATTTGACAAAATTTTCTATAGCAATAAAATTTTGACAAACACTTCTATAGAAATAAAAATTTGACAAAATTTTCTATAGAAATAAAATGTTGATACAATTTTCAATAAAAAGAAAATTTTCTATAGAAATAAAATGTTTAAGCAATACTTATCATAGTTTCGTCAATCCTATGTTTTTTAATCGAGCTATAGCCGAAACTATAATAAGTATTGCTTAAAAATAAAATAAAAAGGTCAACGATAATAAATCAGGAATAGAAATAAATTTTCGACAACATTTTCTATAGAAATGAAATTTTGACAAAATTTTCTACAGAAATAAAATTTTGACAAAATTTTCTATAGAAATAAAATTTTGACACACTTTTCTATAGAAATAAAATTTTGACAAAATTTTCTATAGAAATAAAATTTTGACAAAATTTTCTATAGAAATAAAATTTTGACAAAATTTTCTATAGAAATAAAATTTTGACAAAATTTTCTATAGAAATAAAATTTTGACAAAATTTTCTATAGAAATAAAATTTTGACAAAATTTTCTATAGAAATAAAATTTTTTCAAAATTTTCTATAGAAATAAAATTTTTTCAAAATTTTCTATAGAAATAAAATTTTGACAAAATTTTCTATAGAAATAAAGTATTGCTTAAAAATAAAATAAAAAGGTCAACGATAATCAATCAGGAATAGAAATAAAATTTTGACAACATTTTCTATAGAAATGAAATTTTGACAAAATTTTCTACAGAAATAAAATTTTGACAAAATTTTCTACAGAAATAAAATTTTGACACACTTTTCTATAGAAATAAAATTTTGACAAAATTTTCTATAGAAATAAAATTTTGAAAAAATTTTCTATAGAAATAAAATTTTGAAAAAATTTTCTATAGAAATAAAATTTTGAAAAAATTTTCTATAGAAATAAAATTTTCACAAAATTTTCTATAGAAATAAAATGTTGACAAAATTTTCTATAGAAATAAAATGTTGACAAAATTTTCTATAGAAATAAAATTTTGACAAAATTTTCTACAGAAATAAAATTTTGACAAAATTTTCTATAGAAATAAAATTTTGACACACTTTTCTATAGAAATAAAATTTTGACAAAATTTTGACAAAATTTTCTATAGAAATAAAATTTTGACAAAATTTTTTATAGAAATAAAATTTTGACAAAATTTTCTATAGAAATAAAATTTTGACAAAATTTTCTATAGAAATAAAATTTTTTCAAAATTTTCTATAAAAATAAAATTTTTTCAAAATTTTCTATAGAAATAAAATTTTGACAAAATTTTCTATAGAAAGAAAATTTTGACAAAATTTTCTATAGAAATAAAATTTTAACAAAGTTTTCTATATAAATAAAATTTTGACAATATTTTTTATAGAAATAATATTTTTACAAAATTTCCTATAGCAACAACATTTTGACAACATTTTCTATAGAAATAAAATTTTGACAAAATTTTCTATAGAAATAAAATTTTTTCAAAATTTTCTATAAAAATAAAATTTTGACAAAATTTTCTAAAGAACCAAAATGTTGACAAAATTTTTTACAGAAATAAAATTTTGACAACATTTTATATAGAAATGCAATTTTGACAAAATTTTCTATAGAAATAAAATTTTGACAACATTTTCTATAGAAATAAAATTTTGACAAAATTTTCTATAGAACTAAAATTTAACAAAAGTTTTTACAGAAATAAAATTGTGACAACATTTTCTATAGAAATAAAATTTTGACAAAATTTTCTAAAGAACCAAAATTTTGACAAAATTTTTTACAGAAATAAAATTTTGACAACATTTTATATAGAAATGCAATTTTGACAAAATTTTCTATAGAAATAAAATTTAGACAACATTTTTAATAGAAAAAAATTTGACAAAATGTTTAATGGAAAAAAATTTTCAAAATTTTCTATAGAAATAAAATTTGGACAAGATTTTCTAGAGAAATAAAATTCTGACAAATTTTTTTATAGTTAGAAGTAAAATAAGTAATAAAATTTGGACAAAATTTTCTATAGAAATAAGATTTTGACGAAATTTTCTATAGAAATAAAATTTTGACAAAATTTTCTACAGATAAAATTTTGACAAAATTTTCTATATAAATAAAATTTTGACAAATTTTTTATAGAGATAAAATGTTGACAAAATTTTTTATAAAAACAAAATTTTGGCAAAATTTTCTATAAAAATAAATTTCTTTATAGAAATAAAATGTTGACCAAATATTCTATAGAAATAAAATTTTGACAAAATTTTTAATAGAAATAAAATTTTGACAAAATTTTCTATAGAAATACAATTTTGACAAAATTTTCTATAGAAATAAAATGTTGACAAAATTTTCTATACAGTTTCCCAGAACCAAAAGGAAATATCAAAGAAAAGCTATTTCGAAGTCCCATTTTCAAAACAGTGCTTGTGAAATCACCGCTGTTTTTTTTTTCTTAGGCCTGCCTTAACTACCACACAACGTCTCTGCCCTCTTGCTGGGATATGCTTTGTACTGTGAGCCGTACAATTACCCATGTCTATGGATCTGATAATGTTGTGAATTGTTTCTTTTCGTTCCATTTGGTTTTTGATCTGGCTATTTGCTACTACTACTGCATGGTCACTTAGCCCCATTTCGTAGATGTTGGGTGGCAGAGTTGGTTGCTAACTGTTAATGTCACAAATTATATCCGCTTAAATGGTTTCGAAATGAATGAATACGACGACTTGTGAACGAGCAAATTCAACAGCCAACAAAAGTTTAATGAATCTCTGAATTTTGTTTGGTTATCTATGTGTAAGACCTACCTGCATCTGGAACAGACAGGAGATTCCAGTTCCAATTGTTTTTTGGTAAAAGTGATAAACAATGAAGCCAGTGGAAAATTCTTAGTTAGCCATCTGTTGAAAATATTTTTAATATCTTTGATTTTTTCGGGGTTGTATATTATATTTATTTAAAATTTAAAATGCTTGCACTGAAAAACATAAAACTGCATAAGAATTAAAAATTTTATATAAAAGAAATTTAATCAAATTTTATTTTGATTTTTCTGGATCTTTATGAAATGATAAAATAATTAAATAATTGTTATATTTATTTAGATCTAATTAGAAGAAGATTGATTGAAAAAATTTAAATCGTATTTTTTCTTTATAAAAAATATGTTGTGTTGTGCCAATTTTTTTTTTTAATACCTTTTTCTGGCAAGTGACACTTTATGTGGCATATTGTCATGTTTCCCTCATTTTTATAACGATATTCTACCAATTTTTTAATTCAAGAATTGATATATACACAGAAAAAAATTTCACAAAAATTTTTTGCTTTAAAAAACAATTAAAATTTTAATTGATTCAACAAATTTTGTAATTGAAACAAAAATCAATCACAAATATTAATAGTATCAATTAATTTTTTAATTGGATCAATTAATTTTTTGATTTTCAATTAGTTTTTTAATTGATACTATCATTTCTGGGATTGAAGACATTTCAATTAAAAAATTAATTGGAACAATAAATTTCTTGATTGAATCAGAAAAACAAATTTTGTGTGTACATATTTTCTTAAAGTTTTATATTTTTTAAAATTCAATCACACAAAATAGCCTATTGCCACAGTAGTTTTTCTTATCACATTTCTATGAAACTTTGAAAACGCTGAAAAAAAGAAATATCTTTTCTCCTATTTCTCTTCGTTTCTCTAGTCAACATAATTAAAATTCATATTTGCTCTTTTCCTGGGGACAATAAAAAACATTGACGGTACGAAATTGTGGTGCATGGTGTTGGTCGTTAATTTATGAATACAAATTAGCCTGAATTTTATTTCATGAATGATGGATGGATGCCTGAATAGAATGGAATGAATGAAAGGAATCGTTGGTTGGCCAAGTGGCTTGGTACATCACATAATTTTGTTGCACGTTGTCATTGTATCCTTTGGTAGCTGTTTGGGAATATTTTAATGAGCGTATCCTTTCTAAGCCATTAAAGCCAAAAGTACAAAAAAAAACATAAAATAAAAATGTGCTAAATAAAATACAGTTTTGTAAGTTTCTTTTGTAATATTACAAATCAAAGAGATAAGAATTAAAACTCATAGTTGTATGACGCCTGAAAATATGCTAAGAATTTTTTTCTGTAATACATAATCCAGGGTCTCTCATGATTTGTTAATTTCAAGGATTGATGAAATGGAGAGTATTTTATGGTTGGTGAGAAAACATCATTTCTGCTATAAAAATAATCCATGTTCTCCATCGAAAAATTACATTTTACTATTGAAACCCATATTTGAACTGATCATATTCCTTCCCTGCGTGTAAATATATATGCATACATAAATATTGACGCTACAAATAAAAAAATATTTGCATAAAATGATTTCCGTTCTAGGATATATGAACATTAGAAATGTCTTTAACAGTAACTCAATGGTAACTTCAACAGTAACTATAATTTAAAGTAATTCAAACAAAATTTCCATTGCATATCCTCCCTGCATTTCTGCTGCCATCATTAATTCTAGTCTGCTTAGGGTTACAGCAAAAATTCTTATTTTTCTTTTTGCAATCTAAAATATAAACACCAACAAAAAAACGGAAATACACTTTTACACAAGCCCAATATGATTGGCACTTTCATAGAACGGAAATGAAGTTGTTCGAATAACTGAATTCATAGCTGCAACTCGAGGGCATAACAGAAAATAGTGAAGAGTAGAGTAACAACAAAAATGAATGGGAGTAATTTAGAAAAAAACTGCAATAAAATAAAATTAATTCAATCTAAGAAATATAAAATATGGCATAATTTTTTGTATGGTAAAACATAGATTGATCGGTATGTTAATCCACAGAGCGACGCCACGGTGAAGTGGTTACAAAGACAAGCTGACATAGAAAGGGTCATGGGTAGAAAATTAATCACAATTTTTTATCTTCTATTCCATCCAAAATAACTCCTTGCAATTAACAGGCCTGCATAGTAATCACGGTTGCCACTCGTGCCAAAAATAATCGACTAATAATTTAATAATAATTTGAAGAAAATTTTACCAAAGTTAAAAAAAAATATTTTGAACGTGATGATCAATTTTTTTGTCAAAATTTCATTTCTATCGAAAACTTTATCAAAATTTTATTTCTCTAGAAAATGTTATTTATATAAGAAAATTTTCCAAAATTTTATTTCTTTAAAAAATTCTGTCAAAATTTTATTTCTTTAAAAAATTTTGTCAAAATTTTATTTCTATAGAAAATTTTGGTCAACATTTTATTTCTTTAAAAAACTTTGTCAAAAGGTCTTTAAAAAATTGTGTCAAAATTTTATTTCTATAGAAAGTTTTGGTCAACATTTTATTTCTTTAAAAAAGTTTGTCAAAATTTTATTTCTATAAAAAATTTTGGAAAATTTTTATTTCTATAAAAAACTTTGGAAAAAATTTATTTCTATAAAAAATTTTGGAAAAAAATTTATTTCTATAAAAGTTTGGTTGAAATTTTATTGCTATAAAAAACTTTCCCAAAATTTTAATTATATAGAAAATTTTATAACAAATTTATTTCTATAAAAAATTTTGGTCAAAATTTATTTCTCTTGAAAATTTTGGTCAAAATTTTATTTCTATAGTAAATTTTGGAAAAAAATTTTATTTCTATAAAAAAATTTGGAAAAAAATTTATTTCTATAAAAAAATTTGGAAAAAAAATTTATTTCTATAAAAAAATTTGGAAAAAAAATTTATTTCTATAAAAGTGTGGTTGAAATTTTATTGCTATAAAAAACTTTCCCAAAATTTTATTTATATAGAACAATTTATAACAAATTTATTTCTATAAAAGTTTGGTCAAAATTTATTTCTATTGAAAATTTTGGTCAAAATTTTATTTCTATAGAAAATGTTGTTCACAATTTTTATAGCCTTCACCACTAGTGGGGTACAGGGTATAATAAGTTTGTGCATTTGTAAATATGTAACGCCAAGAAGGAGTAATCATAGACCAACCTTTTAGTATACGGATCGGCTTAGAATTAAATTCTGAGTCGATTTAGCGATGTCCGTCTGTCTGTCTGTTGGTGTATTTTTGTGTGCAAAGTACAGCTCGCAGTTTTAGTCCGATTGTCCTAAAATTTGGTATATGGTCCTGTTTCGGCTCAAAGACAATCTCTATTGATTTTGGAAAAAATCGATTCAGATTTAGATATAGCTGCCATATATATTTTTCACCGATCTGGTCATAATTGGCGTGTATATCAACCGATATTCCTCAAATTCCGTACATCCGAATATTTTACGAGTCTCGAAAAACTTGCAAAATATCAGCCAAATCGGTTCAGATTTAGATATATCTCCCATATATAGCTTTCGCCCGATTTACACTCATATGACCACAGAGGCCAATTTTTAACTCCGATTTTGGTGAAATTTTGCACAGGGAGTAGAATGAGCATTGTAGCTATTCGTGCCAAATTTGGTTGACATCGGTTCAGATTTAGATATAGCTCCCACATATATGTTTTTCTGATTTCGACAAAAATGGTCAAAATACCAACATTTTCCTTGTTAAATCGCCACTGCTTAGTGGAAAAGTTGTAAAAATGACTCTAATTTTCCTAAACTTCTAATACATATATATCGAGCGATAAATCATAAATAAACTTTTGCGAAGTTTCCTTAAAATTGCTTGAGATTTAAATGTTTCCCATATTTTTTTACTAACATTGTGTTCCACCCTAGTGCATTAGCCGACTTAAATTTTGAGTCTATAGATTTTGTAAACGTCTATCAAATTCTGCCCAGATCGAGTGATATTTAAATGTATGTATTTGGGACAAACCTTTATATATAGCCCCCAACACATTTGAGGGATGTAATATGGTATGAAAAATTTAGATCTACAAAGTGGTGCAGGGTATAATATAGTCGGCCCCGCCCGACTTTAGACTTTCATCACTTGTTTTTTTACTAACATTGTGTTTCATCCCAGGGCGTCATCCGATTTAAATTTTAATTCTACAGATTTTGTAGAAATACAAAAAATTGTCTCCATAAAAGTATTTGTATCTAGAAACGCAAACCTTTATACAGCTCCTAGCAAATTTGAAGTAGTTGAGATGGTAACACAAATGTTTGTGTACATAGTGGTGAAGGGTATAATATAGTCGGCCCCGCCCGACTTTAGACTTTACTTACTTGTTTTTTTTTTTTTTTTTTTTTTAATTTATTAAAATAAAAATATAAAAACAACATATTATACAACAACAAACATTTTATAAAAAATAAATAAAAATACATTTTTATGAAAGTTTTTGTTGTTGTAAAATATGCTGTGTCAATACTTTTATTTTAATAGACTAGTAAAACTTAATATATAGTGAAAAATTAATATATAACTAAAAACTATTTATTCCAATAAAATTTAATTTAAATTAATGTATTTTTATAGTAAAATAAATAGAATTAAATAAATTGTATGTCAAATAAATTTAGGACAATTCGGTACACTAAATAATAGAGGACACCTCCATTCAGTATCATTTAATCGGTCTGTCCGTCTGGTATTTCCTGGATAGGAATATAAACATGCGATGCGGAGCAAGGCTGAAATGCTCTTAAATCAATTATTTCCCCATACATATAACAAATGTGTCTGAACCAGTATAAAATCTCGCAATATATCATGGCCGACATGAAGTTATAAACTAACGCCACAATACTGCTACTTTCTATGAAAGACGTGATCTTCTGTACAAGATTATCGATTAGCTCTTTAATATTTTTAGAAAATGAAAAAACGATTCAACATTTTCTATTTACTCTCTCACTATATTGAAATCTTTATAACATATCTCTGCAATTGCCATTCTAATAAATATTTTATAGATGAAAAATAAAATTTTTTCCATTGATTTATTATTATTGATATTCCATAAAAACACACACTTTTGTTTCCTCCCCATTACATTGTGTACCAGAGAACTTATTTGTAATCGCTCAGTAAGGAAATCAAAAAGAAATCACAACCACAAATAACAATTGCAGATTGTGAAATTCACGCGTCATAGATTTTCACTAGGAAAACTTTTCAAAAAAATCAAACACACATACACACCAATATCTACCCAAAAGCAACCTAACTTTTAACACAAATAACAAAAATGTTTAAAAGTGCAGAATCGAAAATAAAAATAAAATCTGACAAAAACAGCAATAAAACAAAAATTTTGTTTTACACAAAAAGTCGACATAACAACAGTGGTATAATAAATAACCAAAAAAAAAAAACTATAAACAAATGGTTTGTAAAATAATACTAGCAAAAGTCAACATGGGGAGCAAGTCAGGCAACAACGACAACTGCAATATCGGTAAAGGGTAGAACAACTACAACAACAAGTCGTCATATAACACACACATACCTACATATTTACATGAAATACAGAAAACTAAAATGCTAAAATGATGACAATATGTAATAAAGGACACTGAATATCCCAGGACATTAGATTTATTCTTCTACAGAATACATGCTATGGTCAGCATTTAAATAAGCTGTTCATCCCAAACCGGGCGACAGTTATTTTAAATAATAATAACCGACACGACGGTACAAAGGGTTTATTCAAAATTTCAAATTCAAAATTTTCTATAGAAATAAAATTTTGATAAAATTTTCTAGAAATAAAATTTTGACAAAATTTTCTACAGAAATAAAATTTTGACAAAATTTTCTATAGAAATAAAATTTAGACAAAATTTTGTATAGTAATAAAATAAAATTTTGACAAAATTTTCTATAGAAATAAAATGTTGACAAAATTTTCTATAGAAATAAAATTTTGTTAGATTATTTTTGGGGATCGGCTATATATTACTATAGACCGTTATGGACCAATTTTGGCATGGTTGTTAGTGGCCACATGCTAGCGCAAAGTACCAAATTTCACAGCGTACCAAATTTCAACCGGATCGGATGAATTTTGCTTCTCTTAGAGGCTCCGGACGTCATATTTGGGGATCGGTTTAAATGGGGGCTACATGTAATTATGGACCGATATGGACCAATTTTTGCATGGTTGTTACAGACCATATACTAACACCATGTACTAATTTTTCAACCGAATCGGATGAATTTTGCTCTTCCAAGGGGCTCCGTAGGTCAAATCTGGGGATCGGTTTATATGGTGGCTATATAGTTAGCGACCGATATGGACCAATTCCTGCATGGTTGTTAGAGACCATATACTAACATCATGTACCAAATTTCAGCCGGATCGGATGAAATTTGCTTCTCTTAGAGGCTCCGCAAGCCAAATCGGGGGATCGGTTTATACGGAGGCTATATATAATTATGGACCGATATAAACCAATTTTTGCATGGATGTTAGAGACCATATACTAACACCATGTACCAAATTTCAGCCGGATCGGATGAAATTTGCTTCTCTTAGAGGCTCCGCAAGCCAAATCGGGGGATCGGTTTATACGGAGGCTATATATAATTATGGACCGATATAAACCAATTTTTGCATGGATGTAAGAGACCATATACTAACACCATGTACCAAATTTCAGCCGGATCGGATGAAATTTGCTTCTCTTAGAGGCTCCGCAAGCCAAATCGGGGGATCGGTTTATACGGAGGCTATATATAATTATGGACCGATATAAACCAATTTTTGCATGGATGTTAGAGACCATATACTAACACCATGTACCAAATTTCAGCCGGATCGGATGAAATTTGCTTCTCTTAGAGGCTCCGCAAGCCAAATCGGGGGATCGGTTTATACGGAGGCTATATATAATTATGGACCGATATAAACCAATTTTTGCATGGATGTTAGAGACCATATACTAACACCATGTACCAAATTTCAGCCGGATCGGATGAAATTTGCTTCTCTTAGAGGCTCCGCAAGCCAAATCGGGGGATCGGTTTATACGGAGGCTATATAATTATGGACCGATATAAACCAATTTTTGCATGGATGTAAGAGACCATATACTAACACCATGTACCAAATTTCAGCCGGATCGGATGAAATTTGCTTCTCTTAGAGGCTCCGCAAGCCAAATCGGGGGATCGGTTTATATAGAGGCTATATATAATTATGGACCGATTTGAACCAATTTTTGCATGGTTGTTAGAGACCATATACTAACACCATGTACCAAATTTGAACCGGATCGGATGAATTTTGCTCCTCCAAGAGGCTCCGCAAGCCAAATCTGAGGGTCGGTTTATATGGGGGCTATAAGTAAAAGTGGTCCGATATGGCCCATTTACAATACCGTCCGACCTACATCAATAACAACTACTTATGCCAAGTTTCAAGTCGATAGCTTGTTTTGTTAATAAGATAAATCCCAAGTACTTGGTCGATCTGGAGATCATCAATCTCGTCCCTTAAAATTTTGGATCCTTATACCCAGTGGTTTTGCTTGCTCTAGTGAAGATCACTAGCTCCATCTTCTTTGGGTTAACGCCCCAACCACAGTTCCTTGCCCAGTCGGAGAGAACCTGCAAAGCCTCACTCTTTATAAATATAGTGGCATACGCCACTATATTTATTCCTTTCGCTTGAAAAAAGTCAGAATCTCATATGCACACCTCTACACCTCTTGGTGTAGCCCTCTTGTCGTAGTCGCATTTTTGGTAGAGTTTACCAGAACCTATTCCAAATGTCAAGTAGCATATCCTAAATCCAGTCGATTTTCAAATCACTCACACCATTCCTCTCCAGTGCAATTAATACCTTCTGAATTCTTTTGTTATTGAAGGCGCCTTCAATATCAAGAAAAGCAGTCAGTGTATGTTCCTTGTGTGTCATAGATCTTTCAATAGATGCACTACAGAATGTAGCGCCGAATTCATAGATTTCCCCTTTAAGTAAGCATGTTTACACTTTGATAGTTTCCCCTTCCGTTGATTTCTAATGGAAACCACGTAGATTTTGTTTGGAATTGTTCCACGCTTGGGATATTCGGGGCAACAGTTATCCTTTCGATCGGCACATGCTTCACTGAGTCCTTCGGACCCACAGTTCCTTCCCTACATTCATCACTTGTGCCATTCCAACAGTTCCTCCACAGCCATTCGATCTACAATTCCAATACAGAGTCCCTCAGGCCTACATTTTCACCACTTAGACTTTGAAGTTTTCTACAATTCCACAATTGGGACCTTCGGGTCCTCTTTAGAGGGTTCCCCTTTTGACATACACATAGCCCACTAAGTCCTACAGGCCCACAATTCCACATCTAAAACCTTCGGTCTTACAATTCCAACTACAGTGTGGCTGATATGTATTGCAACCCATTTAAGCTTTCTATCATTTCTCAACCGCTCACCTGACAGCTTACAGATTTATTCCATTGACAATTCATGTTATTGTTTACAAATTTACCAAAGCATTTTGATCTATTGCATTCGGAAATAAAATTATTCGTGATGGAATTAAAGCGTGCAAGTGTGATTGCTTTACATATGGTTGGAACACTACCTGCGGCAATCGTTAGAACATTTAAGCATTTAAAAGTGAATAAATCGATTGTACAATTGCTCGTTACCCCGATACTGCAATTTTGCATTGCCTCCCTTAACTGAACTGAACTGAAAAAAAAAAACAAGTATATACGGCCGTAAGTTCGGCCAGGCCGAATCTTATGTACCCTCCACCATGGATTGCTTAGAAACTTCTACGAAAAACTGTCATCCACAATCGAAGTAATTGGGTTGTGGTATCTTAAAACTTCTTAACATCGTTTTCTAAATTGTGAGTTAGTCCATATGTGGTATATATTAGACAAAAAAGGTGTGTATAGGTAAGTCTACAAATAATTACGAATCGATATGGACTTTTGCACAGTACGCAGAGAGCCAGAATTGAAATATGGGGGTCGCTTATATGTGGGCTATATAGTTACAATTATCAACTTGATATGGACCAATTTTCGTGTGATTGGGGGATCTATTTATCTGAGGGTTATATATAACTATAGACCGATATGGACCTAGTTAGACATGGTTGTTACCGGCCATATACTAGCACAATGTACCAAATTTCAACTGACTCGGATGAAATTTGCTCCTCCAAGTGGCTCCAAAACCAAATCTAGGGATCGGTTTATATGGGAGCTATATATGATTATGGACTGCTGTGGAATACTTTTGGCATGGTTGTTAAATATCATATACTAACATCACGTTCCAAATTTCAACCGAATCGGATGAATTTTGCTCTTCCAAGGGGCTCCGGAGGTCATATCTAAGGATCGATTTATATGGGGGCTATATATAATTATGGATCGATTTCGATCAATTTTTGCATGGGTGTTTGAGGCCATATATTAACACCACGTACCAAATTTCATCCGAATCGGTTAAATTGTGCTCTTCCACGAGGATCCGGAGGTCAAATCTGGGGATCGGTTTATATGGAGGCTATATATAATTATGGACCGATGTGGACCAATTTTGGCATGGTTGTTAGAGACCATATACTAACACCATGTACCAAATTTCAGCCGGATCGGATGAAATTTGCTTCTCTTAGAGGCTCGGCAAGCCAAATCGGGGGATCGGTTTATATGGGGGCTATATATAATTATGGAACCAATTTTGGTATGGTTGTTAGAGACCATATACTCACACCATGTCCCAAATTTCAGCCGGATCGGATGAATTTTGCTCCTCCAAGAGGCTCCGCAAGCCAAATCTGAGCGTTGGTTTATATGGGAGCTATACGTAAAAGTGGTCCGATATGGCCCATTTCCAATACCATCCGACCTACATCAATAACAACTACTTATGCCAAGTTTCAAGTCGATAGCTTGGTTCGTTCGGAAGTTAGCGTGATTTCAACAGACGGACGGACGTACTTGCTTAGATCGACTCAGAGTTTTACCACGACCCAGAATTTATATACATTATGGGGTCTTAGAGCAAAATTTCGATGTGTTACAAACGGAATGACAAAGTTAATATACCCCCATCCTATGGTGGAGGGTATGTTAGATTAGATTAGGTGTAGTGGCAGCCCGATGTATCAGGCTCACTTAGACTATTCAGTCCATTGTGGTACCACATTGGTGAACTTCTCTCTTATCACTGAGTGCTGTCCGATTCCATGTTAAGCTCAACGACAAGGCACCTCCTTTTTATAGCCGAGCCCGAACGGCGTTCCACATTCCAGTGAAACCACTTAGAGAAGCTTTGAAACCCACAGAAATGTCACCAGCAAATTTTTTGGTGTTCGGTCAAAGCAGGAATCGAACCCACAACCTTGTGTATGCAAGGCGGGCATGCTAACCATTGCACCACGGTGGCTCCCAGGGTGGAGGGTATAAAAATGGTGTCTACTTAGACCATATTAGTCCATTGTGATTCTTCATAGTGGTTTCCTTTCTCTTCATCATTTACTTTCCTTTGCCAGGATCAGTCACATTACATTTACGTTCTTGAAAAGAAAACGGTTCTCTAGGTAGTTCTCTTCAGAAACCTTGATAAAGGCAAGTATGTCCTTTAGATTACAGTCCCGTACCTCAGTAATATCCTGAAAGAAAAAGGAACCCAATATTTTGTTAAGATAGTGCCAGACACTGGCAAAGAAAGTGGTACGAATCTTCTGCAACCTCCGGATCCAGCCACCATCTACAAATATCATCGGTCATTAAGCCAATCCTTACCATGTGTTTCCCATGTGCATTAGAAATTCTGAGTTTCTACTACTCTTGTCGTTCCATATCTGTTTGGTCTGCTCGCCCATAGAGGAAGTCCATCGTTCCTTCCACAAATCATTGTATTTAACATAAAAAGATAACGGGGGGAAAACGTCCGTAACGATGCTATCCATGCCTTAGCCAGCACATCTGCCTCTTCATTGCCCCTTATTCCATAATGTCCAGGTACCCAGCACATTATTATCCGTGTTACCCAAGACCTTCATTGCTGTCTGACTGTCGATGATGAAGAAGATATCGCTTCTGAATATTGGCCTCATCAACAGGAGCTCTGTCGCTTTGGCAATACCAAATACCTTCGTCTGAAAAATGCTGCATGTGCTTTCAATTCCATATGAGTCCCTGATTCCTCGTAGCCGTACCTTCAACCATTATCCATCCGTCCATATAAATGTTCAGATCTACTTTTCCTCCCAGTTGCCTTTACTTAGGACAATCAATCTCAGACTGCTTCATATACATGCCGAGTCGCCATATAGTCCGTCCTTTAGCGTTGCCTGCTGAAGCAACATGTTCTGTGTGCCTACAGACCGCGTTTCTAAGTGAGCCCAAGCTCTTCAGTCTCATGAGTTTCACTTCGGCTATCTTCCTGATACACAGATCAAGCCAACAATCCCCGACCAGCTTTTGGCGCGCATACAGTGCCGCAAAGGCCTTCTTTTGACGGACTGCCATATTTTCCAGCCAGTTCAGTCTGAAGTCCAAGATAATTCCCAAGTACTTGGCCGATCTGGAGAGACTCAATCTCGTCTCTTAAAATTTTGGAACCTTATACCCAGTGGTTTTGTTTGCTCTAGTGAAGAGCACTAGCTCCGTCGTCTTTGGGTTAACGTCCAAAACCACAGTTCCTAGCCCAGACGGATAGAACCTGCAAAGCCTCACTCTTTATATCTGAGATTGTGTGCAGAATTTTCCGCGTTTCCAAGTGAGCCCAAGCTCTTCAGTCTCATGAGCTTAAATTCGGCTGTCTTCCTGATACACAGATCAAGCCAGCAATCCCCGACCAGCTTTTGGCACGCATACAGTGCCACAAAGACCTTCTTTTGACGGACTGCCGTATTTTCCAGCCAGTTCAGTCTGGAGTCCAAGATAAATCCCAAGTACTTGGCCGGTCTGGAGAGACTCAACCTCGTCCCCTAAAATTTTGAATCCTTATACCCAGTGGTTTTGCTTGCTCTAGTGAAGATCACTAGCTCCATCTTCTTTGGGTTAACGCCCAAAACCACAGTTCCTTGCCCAGTCGGATAGAACCTGCAAAGCCTCACTCTTTATATCTGAGATTGTGTGCAGAATTTTCCCTGAGCAATATCATCCGCATACGCCACTATCTTTATTCCTTTCGCTTGAAAAAAGTCAGAATCTCATATGCTATGAGTAACCAAAGTAACGGTAATATCAGACCCTCTTGGCGTAGCCCTCTTGTCGTAGTCGCATTTTTTGTAGAGTTTACCAGTACCGATTCCATATTTCTATCAAGTAGCATCTCCTCAATCCAGTCGATTATCAAATCACTCACACCATTCCTCTCCAGTGCAATTAATACCTTCTGAATTCTTTTTTTATTGAAGGCGCCTTCAATATCAAGAAAAGCAGTCAGTGTATGTTCCTTGTGTGTCATAACATAGATCTTTCAATAGACGCACTACAGAATGTAGCGCCGTATTCACAGATTTGCCCTTTAAGTAAGCATGTTGACAGTTTGATAGTTTCCCGTTCAGTTGATTTCTAATGGACACCACGTTGCTTTTGTTTAGAATTGTTCCACGATTGGGATATTAGCGGGCAACAGTTCTCCTTTCGGTCGGTACATGCTCCACTGAGTCCTTCGGACCCACAGTTCCTTCCCTACATTCATCACTTGTGCAATTCCAACAGTTCCTCCACTGAGGGTACACGCAAAGAAAAAAAAACGTTTGGAAAACGTGTACCGAAAACGTTCTTCTTTTGTTAGAGTTTTTTGAATTGCTTCGAAAAGTATACACTTTTATCACCAAAAAAATTCGTTTGTTACAAAATTTTTATTTTTTCAGTAAAAAAAGTTATTTTTGAACCAAAAACACAGTCCATTTCGTTTATATCAAACACTGTTCTTTTCTAAATTTAGGTCTTTAATAAGACATATTTTACAGTTCATAGTAAAAATTTAATATAGTAGAATGTAATGTTGAAAATTTTTTTTCGGAATCTTCCGATCATATCTGGAATATATGTAAAAAAAAAAACTTTGGTCGAAGCAGGGATCGAACCCACGACCCTTGGCATGCAAGTCAGACGTAGCAACCGCTGCTCCACGGTACCCAACTAAATGTATTTTTCTGTTAAATAAACTTTGTTTAATCGGCTCGTGGGCGCCGCAAGCTATGCTATATAAATATAACTTAGTTTTATGGGTAATTGTCTATTGATGACAATAATGGCTACATGGCTCAGTGGATAGTGTGTTGGCTTACAAATTGCATGGTCCGCGGTTCGATTGTCCGTCCAGGCGAAAGGTAAAAAAAATTAAAAAATTTATAAAATCGTATAATTTCTTCTACATTGTTTGTGTTACAGAAAAAGGTGCTAAGAACTAAAAAACTTCGTGGAAGTGGGAAAGATGTGAGGGAAAATGCAATTAGCCAGAAAAAAATTTTTTGAGTTAGTCTTTGTGAAATTGTTTTTAAATCCTGGAAAAGAATAAACGTTTATCACAAAAAAATATACTTTTCTTCCAAATACACTTCCTTTCAACGAAAAGCAAATGAGAAACGAACTTTGTTTGTCTAAAATTTCATTTGGGAGGAAAGAATTATTTTTTTGCGTGTATTCCATCTATAATTCCAGTACAGAGTCCCTCAGGCCTACATTTTCACCACTGAGACTTTCGGGCGTACTACAATGCCACCACTAGGACCTTCGGGGCTGCAGTTCTTTTGATATACACATAGCCCACTAAGTCCTACAGGCCCACAGTGCCGCCTCTAAAGCCTTCGGTCGTACAACTCGAACTACAGCGTGGCTGATATGTATTGCAACCCATTTAAGCTTTCTATCATTTCTAAACCGCTCATCTGACAGCTTACAGATTTATTCCATTGACAATTCATGTTATTGTTTACAAGTTTACCAAAGCATTTTGATCTATTGCATTTGGAAATAAAATTATTCGTGATGGAATTAAAGCGTGCTAGTGTGATTGGTTGGTTCTTGTCAAAACGTATGGAAGGGACCGGTCACTTTAACATGGGTTTGTCATTGATGGGGTAAATTTACATTTTAGGACGCGTCTTGGACTCATCCCAAAGGACACGTCCTGTGACAATTTAGCAGGAGCACCCCATAGACAGGTCCGCAGGAACCAGTCTCGGACACATTTTTAGAAATCTGTTTCAATTTGGGCATCCCAATCGAACCCGAAATGAAAAAAGAAAACTTTTGAAATATGTCGAACAATAGGTATTCTGATAATTTTATTTCACTAACGGCCATTTTCATGTAGCCCCATTAGGTTTTAACTGTCAGTTAACAGAAAATAAACTGCAAATATCTTATCTGCGTTTAACTTTAACTGAAAATTTTTCAACAGTTAAGATCCTAACTGACGTATGGAATAAATAGGCAAAATGACAGATATCTCCACAGTACGGCTTAAAAGTTCGTTAGCTAACGAAGCACTAAAGGAGTTTCATGAAAATGGGGGTAAATGTGAAAATGCTTGATATTAAAATTTTAATGGATCTAAGATTTGAATATCAAGCGACTAACTGGAGCACAGGTACCAGTTCTGTGAAAGGTCCGTCAGTGGCAATTTGAACCAATTTCCCGTAGGGTATGTTCAATCCCACCATTGGGTCCTTTGGGGCTACAGTTCCCCTATTAGTCTATACGTTCCGTCCTGCAGGTCCAACACAATTACCTGGAGGCCTACAATTCAACCACTGAGATCTTCGAGCTTAATGTTAATACGCTAAGACCTTCGAAACTAAAAATGTTTAAGTTGTGTGTTTTTTTTTTTCTTAGTAAAGTTTTTTAAGAACATTTTAGAAACTTAACTGACAATTCCAATGGCTCTAATTCAATGACCAAATTCTGTTTTCTATACAAAAATCTATTTTTCCATATTTTTGGTTTTCCATGCACATACATACATACACATATATTCATTTTTGGTGAATCTTAGCTGCATATGTGTTAGATTGCATACATACATGCATGCATTTGAATGAAGTTCATTCAATTTTTGTTGTGTTTACCTTAGGTCCCGTTACTTGTCCCCAAACGACTCAATTTTTCATTTTTTTTTTGGTTTTGTTGTTGGCGCCCACCCACAATACTTGAATGATATTGTTCAATGTTGTGACAGTTGTTCTCGTACACACACACGCACACATGCATATCGATTCATATATGCATATGTCCTTGTCACAGACTTTGGAATAGTGTGAATACATGCATAGTGAACATACTGTTTGTGTGCATGTGTGTGATATAAGTTTACAAAAGTGTTTCGATTCATGTCATTCTGACGCATAATATTTTGATTTAATACCTTCCGCTTTTTCCAAATTGAAAAAAAAAACATAAACAAATATTTGTATAAAATAAGAATAGAAATGCATTCATTTATGTAAAATTAAAATGTTACAATTTGTTGTAAAGCTAACCCCAAGGATATTGACAAAAATTAAATCAATTTTTTTTAGATAATAAAATACAGATAAGAATAGTTTTTGGATAATTCTCCCCTAGGGCGATGTTAAAGCTAGATTAAGTGTTTTTTGTTTTGTTATTTGTAGAAGGAAAATGGAGACAAATTCTGAAAAGGATTTTCTTATGCGGATAATTTAAAAATATTGGTAATTATTTAGGGAAACATACTCTGAAAAAATATTATCGTAAGCCCAAAGATTTCATATCCTTCAAATACGAAGCCGAATTTTGCTTAGCGTAGAGGACGGATTTCTCTGATATAAAGTTTCTTTTCCTTGACCAAGACTCGATAAACTATTCAATGAAGTCGTTTTTCCTTATAGTTAAGTCATTAGACTTAAAATTTGGTATCCTAAAATGAAAAAAAAAATGTTTGACCAAGGTCTACATGGTCTTAATAATTCTGAAAAATTTTCTAAAATTAATGAAATGGTCTTTAAATTTCTTTACTTTTTTCAACTAGACTATAAAGCAAAAAAAGCTTTTATAAATAAGAAATTTTTTTCAACACTTTACTTTAAAGACAATTTGACTTAAAAGAAAGCTTAATTTCTAGTTATAGTCGAGTTCGAATTTGGAAATTTAATTTGTCGTTAACTTGCATTCAAACGGCTATGTACTCTCAGAGTCCTTAAAATGAAGAAAAAAGCTAAAAATCGAATAAATTAAACTTTCTTTCGTAGAATCATGTACGCAAAACTTAAGTTCAAAAGAAAATCAATACCACAATCATTAGTAGTATAAACACAAAATATTTGGGACCGGACATGGTTTTTTTTAGTGCAAGATAATATCGGACATTTGCTTTAAAACTCAATTTAGACGGAAAATCACAATTGGTCAACGAAATCTTATGGTTCACCGAGTGGTTGATATGTATTGTAGCCAAATTCAGGTTTTCTGATACTGCTCTTCTAATAGCTGACAGTTCATATTGTTGGTACCGCTATGTAGTGAGCGCCAAGATATGATAGGGAATATTTGTTGTGAACGAGCAGCATACCAAGTTGGTCTAAACGAGATTCATGAGGATAATGTAGCTGAAGCGATGAGAAGCCATTAAATCGCGGTTAATCCTATTCTGGGAGACCTACCACAGACACAAAGCGCCGAAGGAAGGAGACCTGCCGAGACGGCAGACTAGGGTGGTTTTGGCCCAACTAAGATCAAACAATTCCTATCTATCAGCGATTATAAGCAGTGTAGCTGACATAGCATAACCTTTACGCTTGCCAAGCCAAACCTACCCGACTCCCCATCACATCACCCTGGACGCATTCCAGAACTCTTCGATCTGGATACAAGCTAAGGTACAATAACGCCACATAAAAATGGATGATAACCACGGTTGCCACTCGAGACAAAAAACTGGAGAAAATTGTACCAAAAATGATGTCAAAAATGTATTTATAGAAAATGTTGTAAAAAATTTATTTCTATAAAAATTTTGTAAATTTTTTTTCTGGAGAAAATTTTGTCAAAATTTTATTTTTTGAGATATTTTTCTGAAAATTTTATTTCTATAGAAAATTTTGCCAAAATTTTATGTCTTCAGAAAGTTTTGTCAAAATTTTATTCCTTTAGAAAATTTTCTCAAAATGTTATTTTTTCAGAAAATTTTGTCAAAAATTTATTTCTTCAGAAAATTTTGTCAACATTTTATTTCTTCAGAAAAATTTCTCAAAATTTTATTTCTGTAGAAAATTTTGTCAAAATTTTATTCCTATCGAAAACAAAATTTTATTTCTATAGATAATTTTCTCAAAATTTTATTTCTAAGGACAATTTTCTCAAAATTTTATTTCTAAGGAAAAACTTCTAGAAATTGTATTTCTCTAACAACTTTATTCTATAGAAAATTTTGTCAACATATTATTTCTCGAGATAATTTTGTCAAAATTTTATTTCTATAAAAAATTTTGTCAAAATTTTATTTCTTCAGACAATTTTGTCAAAATCTTATTTCACTTTGTTGAGTGAATTACCCGAATTTCTATAGAAAATTTTGTCAAAATTTCATTTCTATAAAATATTTTGTCAAAATTTTATTTCTATAGAAAATTTTGTCAAAATTTTATTTCTGTAGAAAATTTGCTAAAACTCTTATTTCTATAGAATTTTTGTCATAGCAAATTTTGTCAAAATTTTATTTCTATAAAAATTTTGGCAAAATTTTATTTTTATAGAAAATTTTGTCAAAATTTTATTTCTATTGAAAATTTTGTCAAAATTGTATTCTAGATTCTTTCGAAATTTTTTTCAAAATTTTATTTCAAAAGAAAATTTTGACAAAATTTTATTTCTATAGAAAATTTTGTTCAAAATTTTATTTCTATAGAAAATTTTGTCAAGATTTTATTTCTATAAACATTTTGGCAAAATTTTATTTTTTATAGAAAATTTTGTCAATTTTTTTTTTTCTATAAAAAAATTTTATTTCTATAGAAAATTTTATTTCTATAGAAAATTTTATTTCTATAGAAAATTTTGTTAAAATTTTATTTCTATAGAGAATTTTGTCAAC
Source organism: Haematobia irritans (assembly GCF_050003625.1). Lineage (NCBI taxonomy): Eukaryota > Metazoa > Arthropoda > Insecta > Diptera > Muscidae > Haematobia > Haematobia irritans. Next base: position 6,320,626 of record NC_134398.1, read on the forward strand.
ATATTATTTCTAGAGATAATTTTATCAAAATTTTATTTCTATAAAAGATTTTGTAAAAATTTTATTTCTTCAGACAATTTTGTCAAAATCTTATTTCTTCAGAAGATTTCGTCCAAATTTTATTTCACTTTGTAGAGTGAATTACCCGAATTTATTCTGATAATTGGTTGATAGTTTTGCTGCAAGTAGAGGATGCTGATGAGGAATGTGGTAATTCCGAAACAGCTGTACATCCAACCATCTTGCAGTCTATAGGGCTTTACTCAAATAAATGTGACAAGCATACTTTTCCCATGTTGGTTAAGCTACACTTGTAGTTTAAACAATGCATGGTTTTAAGCTGAGATCAAAAAACAACAATACATTTTCAGAAAATTTTGAAACAAAATTTCACAAAATTGTATTTCTATAGAAAATTTTCACAACATTTTATTTCATGTCATTTCTTTAGAAAATTTTCTCAAAATTTTATTTCAATAGAAAATAATCTCAAAATTTTATTTCTAGAGAAAATTTTCTCAAAATTTTTATAGAGACTATGTAGGAAAGTAAATAGCCACTTATCCCCTTTTGTCGCAAATTGGTTACTTCTTGGATCGTACTTGCATATACTGACGTTGTATTATATGAATTTAATACTATTTTTAAGGAGCCATAATTATCCTTGCAGTCTAATTATAATTAATTAAGCATTCCTTGTCGTCATCATACCACCTTAAGAGCTTTTCGTGTTAAATCTAATCTATTTCCATGCCAATATAAGCCAAGCATTTTCCCCAGCATCTTCAGATTTCAAATTAACTAAAAATCTCCAGAAAAAAATTTATATAACCAAGGTCCTTGCTAACAAACAAAAAAGGCATAGATTATTGTCCTTACCTTAAATCCATTATCTTGTAAACTAATAATATCAACTACAACAGTATCTGTTTAACTTTAATAATTGAAAATATCCTACTCTCTCGCAAAAAGTTAGATGGATAATGCATCTTAAATTTATTTCCAGAAACAAAATTGATTTAAACAGAATAGGTTCCGTGCAGAAAATGCATTTCAATTACTTGAAAGTAACTTTCTCCGTCGTTAACCCACAACATCATCAGCTAGGATGACAAGAGAAAACACCGCCATTTCCACCATTGACAATGGCATACTGTACACGGTTGCCACAGTTGGTAGAATTATACGACAAATGGACAATATTTTCTATAGAAATAAAATTTTGACGAAATTTTCTATAGAAATAAAATTTTGACGAAATTTTCTATAGAAATAAAATTTTGACAAAATTTTCTATAAAAACAAAATTTTGACAAAATTTTCTATAGAAATTAAAATTTTGACAAAATTTTGTATAGAAATAAAATTTTGACAAAATTTTCTATAGAAATAAAATTTCGACAAAATTTTCTATAGAAACAAAATTTTGGAAAAATTTTCTATAGAAATAAAATGTTGACAAAATTTTCTATAGAAATAAAATTTTGAAAAAATTTTGTATAGAAAAAAAAAATTGGAAAAATTTTCAGTAGAAATAAAATTTTGACAAAATTTTCTATAGAAATAAAATTTTGACAAACATTTTTATAGAAACGAAATTTTGAAATAAAATTTTCTATATAAATAAAATGTTGACACAATTTTCTAAAGAAATAAAATTTTGAGAAAATTGTCTATAGAAATAAATTTTGACAAAATTTTCTATAGAAATAAAATTTTGACAAAACTTTCTATAGAAATAAAATTTTGACAAAATTTTCTAAAGAGATAAAATTTTGACAAAATATTTTAAATAAATAAAATTTTGACAAAATTTTCTATGGAAATAAAATTTCGACAAAATTTTCTATAGAAACAAAATTTTGGAAAAATTTTCTACAGAAATAAAATTTTGACAAAATTTTCTATAGAAATAACATTTTGACAAAATTTTGTGTAGAAATAAAATTTTGAAAAAATTTTCAGTAGAAATAAAATTTTGAAAAAATTTTGTGTAGAAATAAAATTTTGAAAAAATTTTCAGTAGAAATAAAATTTTGACAAAATTTTCTATAGAAATTAAATTTTGACAAACATTTTTATAGAAACGAAATTTTGAAATAAAATTTTCTATAAAAATAAAATGTTGACAAAATTTTCTATAGAAATAAAATTTTGACAAAACTTTCTATAGAAATAAAATTTTGACAAAATTTTCTAAAGAGATAAAATTTTGACAAAATATTTTATATAAATGAAATTTTGACAAAATTTTCTAAAGAGATAAAATTTTGACAAAATATTTTATATAAATGAAATTTTGACAAAATTTTCTATAGAAATAAAATTTTGACAAAATGTTCTATAGAAATAAAATTTTGACAAAATTTTCTATAAAAATAAAATTTTGACAAAATTTTCTATAGAAATAAAATTTTGACAAAAATTTTTTTTCTATAAAATTTTGACAAATTTTCTATAGAATACAATTTTGACAAAATTTTCAATAGAAGTAAAATTTTGACAAAATTTTCTATAGAAATAAAATTTTGACAAAGTTTTCTATAGAAACAAAATTTTGACAAAATTTTCTATAGAAATAAAATTTTGACAAAATTTTCTATAGAAATAAAATTTTGACAAAATTTTCTATAGAAATAAAATTTTGACAAAATTTTCTATAAAAAATAAAATTTTCTATGGAAGTAAAATTTTGACAAAATTTTCTATAGGAATAAAATTTTGACAACATTTTTTCTACAGAAATAAAATTTTGACAAAATTTTCTATAGAAATGAAATTTTGAAATAAAATTGTTGACAAAATTTTCTATAGAAATAAAATTTTCTATAGAAACAAAATTTTGGAAAAATTTTCTAGAGAAATAAAATTTTGACAAATTTTCTATAGAAACAAAATTTTGACAAAATTTTCTATAAAAACAAAATTTGACAAAATTTTCTATAGAAATTAAAATTTTGACAAAATTTTGTATAGAAAAAAATTTGACAAAATTTTCTATAGAAATAAAATTTTGACAAAATTTTCTATAGAAATAAAATTTCGACAAAATTTTCTATAGAAATAAAATTTTGACAAAATTTTCTATAAAAACAAAATTTTGACAAAATTTTCTATAGAAATAAAATTTTGAAAAAATTTTGTGTAGAAATAAAATTTTGAAAAAATTTTGTGTAGAAATAAAATTTTGAAAAAAAATTCAGAAGAAATAAAATTTTGACAAAATTTTCTATAGAAATAAAATTTTGACAAACATTTTTATAGAAACGAAATTTTGAAATAAAATTTTCTATAAAAATAAAATGTTGACACAATTTTCTAAAGAAATAAAATTTTGAGAAAATTGTCTATAGAAATAAATTTTGACAAAATTTTCTATAGAAATAAAATTTTGACAAAACTTTCTATAGAAATAAAATTTTGACAAAATTTTCTAAAGAGATAAAATTTTGACAAAATATTTTATATAAATGAAATTTTGACAAAATTTTCTATAGAAATAAAATTTTGACAAAATGTTCTATAGAAATAAAATTTTGACAACATTTTCTATAGAAATAAAATTTTCACAGAATTTTCTAAAGTGATAACATTTTAACAAAATATTTTATAGAAATGAAAATTTGACAAAATTTTCTATAGAAATAAAATTTTGACAAAATTTTCTATGGAAAAAAAATTTTGAAAAAATTTTCTAAAGAAATAAAATTTTGACAAAATTTTCTATAGAAATAAAATTTTGACAAAAATTTCTATACTATAAAATTTTGACAAATTTTCTATAGAATACATTTTTGACAAATTTTTCAATAGAAGTAAAATTTTGACAAAATTTTCTATAGAAATAAAATTTTGACAAAGTTTTCTATAGAAACAAAATATTGACAACATTTTCTATAGAAATAAAATTTTGACAAAATTTTCTATAGGAATAAAATTTTGACAACATTTTTTCTACAGAAATAAAATTTTGACAAAATTTTCTATAGAAATGAAATTTTGAAATAAAATTGTTGACAAAATTTTCTATAGAAATAAAATTTTCTATAGAAACAAAATTTTGGAAAAATTTTCTATAGAAATAAAATTTTGACAAATTTTCTATAGAAATAAAATTTTGACAAAATTTTCTATAGAAATAAAATTTTGACAAATTTTCTATAGAAATAAAATTTTGACAAAATTTTCTAAAGAGATAAAATTTTTACAAAATATTTTATAGAAATGAAATTTTGACAAAATTTTCTATAGAAATAAAATTTTGACAAAATTTTCTATAGAAATAAAATTTTCAAAAAATTTTTAAAGAGATAAAATTTTGACAAAATATTTTATAGAAATGAAAATTTTGATAAAATTTTCTATAGAATTAAAATTTTGTCAAAATTTTATTTCTATAGAAAATTTTGTCTATAAAAAATAAAATTTTGACAAAATTGTCAAAAGGAATAAAATGTTGACAACATTTTTTCTACAGAAATAAAATTTTAACAAAATGTTCTATAGAAATAAAATTTTGACAACATTTTCTATAGAAATAAAATTTTCACAAAATTTTCTAAAGTGATAACATTTTAACAAAATATTTTATAGAAATGAAAATTTGACAAAATTTTCTATAGAAATAAAATTTTGACAAAATTTTCTATAGAAATAAAATTTTGACAAAATTTTCTATGGAAAAAAAATTTTGAAAAAATTTTCTAAAGAAATAAAATTTTGACAAAATTTTCTATAGAAATAAAATTTTGACAAAAAATTCTATACTATAAAATTTTGACAAATTTTCTATAGAATACATTTTTGACAAATTTTTCAATAGAAGTAAAATTTTGACAAAATTTTCTATAGAAATAAAATTTTGGAAAAATTTCCTATAGAAATAAAGTTTTGACAAAATTTTCTATAGAAATTAAATTTTGAAGTAAAATTGTTGACAAAATTTTCTATAGAAATAAAATTTTCTATAGAAACACAATGTTGGAAAAATTTTTCTATAGAAACAATATTTTGGAAAAATTTTCTATAGAAAAAAAATTTTGACAAAATTTTCTATAGAACTAAAATTTTGACAAAATTTTCTATAGAAATAAAATTTTGACAAAATTTTCTAAATAATTAAATTTTGACAACATTTTCTATAGAAATAAAATTTTGACAAAATTTTGTATAGAAATAACATTTTGACAAAATTTTCTATAGAAATAAAATTTTGACAAAATAAAAATAAAAATAAAATTGTAACAACATTTTTTCTACAGAAATAAAATTTTGACAAAATTTTCTACAGAAATAAAATTTTGACAAAATTTCCTATAGAAATAAAGTTTTGACAAAATTTCCTATAGAAATAAAGTTTTGGCAAAATTTTCTATAAAAAAAAATTTGTAAAATATATATATATATTTTTTTTGTTTGTTTGGTAAAATATTTTTCAAATTTTGGTAGATTATTTTTGGCTCGAGTGGCAACCGTGATACGGGAACAACTACAACAACTTCGCCAAACTATTACCTGAATTATATGTAAACAGTAGTAGAGCTGAGGATAACAACAACAAAGTTATGGTTAGGATCCAGAGCGTTGTTGAATGCTGGCTGGCAAAGCATCATTATTTTTCATTATTTTTTTTTTCAGACACAGTTACACAGACTAGGTGGAGCTGGATACTTTTGATGGGCTATGGGGGAAACGTGGAACGTAATAGCGGTAAATAAAACTATCAACCAATGGAAAGAAATGCAATCCCAAACAACATGACGGGCATAAGAATTGGACAGGGGCTCAAGGAAAGAGTTGGGTCTTAACCACCATTAGGAATTTCAAATTCGACTTGTATACCAACAGTAAGGACAATGTGCTAAGGCAATCTGGTGACAGCAGCATCGGTTTCATAGAGCTTCATCAGCAAAATGGACAAAAACTAAACTCTACGTTAAGTTTCAATTACAAGTCGAGTGATTTTGTTCGTTTCAATTTTTCTTTCTCTTGTTGTTTTTTTTTTTTTTTTTCGTAGAATTTACCATCATTTGCTTACCTTTCTTAGCCCTTACTATGGCTTTCATGCTAGTTGTTATTCATAAGAAAAACTCAAGAACTAAAGTACAAAAATAAATCATTATTTAGAGCGAAGAAAATAAAACCCAATTTGTAAATATAAAAAGGTTTCAAAAAGCAAATATTATGAATAGAAATCTTATTCTCACTCTTTCAATAGAAGGTAAATATTGTAGTAATGTAACTCATACGCTACCATGGAATATTAATTTTTATTACTTATACATCCCATGGGTCAATCTAGAAGACCAAATTGTAAGAGGACATAAAAAAATGTTGCACAAAATAAAAATCAAAATATTAAAAAAAAAACAAATAATTTATACACATATAAGTTAATGGAAAAGAGTTTTCAGAAATGGTCTTTACCCATGAGGCCTATTTACATCTTGGCGCCTACGTTAACAAGCAAGACTCTCTCAATTTGTGGTCGAAAAAAATTTAGATTTGGAGATGCCTCTCCAACCTGACTATTTGGTGCTGTTTAATTTAAAACCCTTGCATAAATTGGTCTAAATCAGTTCAAAAGTATGTATAGCTCCCATATAATTATGACAAAAAAATATTACGTAGTGATCGTACCCCCAGATTTGGATTCTGGAGCGTCCTGGGGGAGCGAAGTTCACCCAAGCCGGTTGGCAGTGTATGTTTTCCAGCTAACATCAAAAAATTCTTTCGTATCGCTCCATAATTATATATATATACTCACCATATAAACCAATCCCCAAATTTGACTTCAGGAGTCTACCGGAGAAACTAACTCTATCCGGTCCAGTGAAATTTAGAAAATGATGTAAGTATATGCTCTCTACCTACCATGGAAAATTGGTCCATGTCGGTTCATTATTATATATATCACCAATCCCCAAATTTGACGTACTCATAAATTGGTACATATAGGTGTCTTGGAGGCACCGTTGCCGCAGTTGGTAGAATTTTACCAATAAGGGTAAATTTTTTACTGTTTGATAAATTGGTAGAATTTTTGATGGTTTGGTAAAATTTTGCAAAATGTTCCTTTCCGTTTAAGAGGTACTTTTTAATTTTTTATAGAAACAAAATATTGACAAAATTTTCAATAGAAACAAATTATTGCCAAAATTTTCTATAGAAAAAAAATTTGACAAAATTTTCTATAGAAATAAAATTTTGACAAAATTTTCTATAGAAATAAAATTTTGACGAAATTTTCTATTGAAATAAAATTTTACAAAATTTTCAATAGGAATTCTGGGAAGTAAATTTTATAGAAATTTACCTATGAAAAAAATTCAATAGAAATGAAATTTTTAAAATTTCAATGGTGCAATGGTTAGCATGCCCGTCGTGCATACACAAGGTCGTGGGTTAGATTCCTACTTCGACCGAACACCAAAAAGTTTTTCAGCAGTGGATTATCCCACCTCTGTAATGCTGGTGATATTTCTGAGGGTTTCAAAGCTTCTCTAAGTGGTTTCACTGGAATGTGGAACGCCATTTGGACTCGGCTATAAAAAGGAGGTTCCTTGTCATTGAGCTTAACATGGAATCGGTCAGCACTCAGTGATAAGAGAGAAGTTCACCAATGTGGTTTCACAATGGACTGAATAGTCTAAGTGGACTGAATAGTCGGGCTGCCACCTAACCTAACCTACAATTTTATAAAGTAATTTCATCATTTCGTTTGAAGAAACATTTTTTCATTGCACGTGACTAAACTTTTGGCCAAATATATTTGTTTCATATTGTTTTTCAATATTAATGGCATATTTACCTCATTATTGGGAAATTAACATCTAAATATTTGTCTCAAAAAACTCCGATTTTCTTTAAGTATCAAAATAACACCCCTTATTGGAAAACCATTAATGTTACTCATACGCTATCATGCCATATTAATCTTTATTACTTATACGTCATCAGGGCCAATCTTAAAATTGTAGAAGAGGCTTTAAAAGAAAGAAGTATTGGGATTTCAATCCCATTTTGGGCAGAACACCAATAGACTAAATAGTCTAAGTGAGCCTGCAAAGACTGGACTTCGTTATGTTATAAAAGTTAAAAAGTTTATTTTTTTCTCCACCAAAAGGGTTTTCTTCAATTCAATGTTTTTTAAGCTCCAAAAACAGATAATTAACGAGCCAGTTTTCTAATCCTTTCTACCTGAATTTAGCGTATAATTCTTACATATGCATCTTGAACTACTGTAGGCATATGAGTGATATAAATTAAAATGACTTAAGGGTTTAAGATGTTGATCCCATGCTCTTTAGTTTCTCACTATACTTTCTGTGGGTATATTTTCACATATTTAATATATTATATTAATACGATAACACTTTTATGGGTCCTCGATAAAAATCTCTCTAAACATAATTGGGTGTTAAATTCGAACAAATAATGCTATCTTTAGTCCTTAACTCTCAAGTGATGAGAGTAAACATTTAATATTTACACAAAGATTCGTCCATTTCACCTTTATTGCATTGCCTTTTTTTGCTTTGCTAGTCAAGTAACCCTTTTTCTCGACAAATTGCTTCTCTTGTGATTTATCAGTTGCTAGCTTTCATTCATAGGTTATAATAATCAGGTTTGGATGGTACAGACATATAAACTCTTATAGCCATAAACACCCAGGGACACATTGCTAATACAAAAGCACAATATGAGCAGGCAAACTTGGCCAAAAGCCAAAACCTTATTTATCCACAACCTAGAGAATACTGGTGAGTTTATATAAAGGTAAGCGCATGTCTCTGCTGCTACACTGCTGCCAATGTTGACGCTACTTCTGAGGCCGAGAAAGAGGCAACTCTTTTTCCTTGGGGAATTATGGCAATTGTTGTTAAATTTCCGTTGGCACATCAACTTCGTTCATCATCATTGTATGCCATCACTTCATTCACATATCACTGCTGTGGGGTATTTGCAACACTTCCCCAATGTCCTTGCCCCAGCCGGCAGTTGATGTGACAGCAATAATTTAGCAAATAAATAAACGGAAATGAATTCAATCAGGATTCTTGTGCCTTCTTGGCTTTTTACCAAATATTATCGTATGAGTAGAGTATGGTCGATATTATAGAGAACAAATTGCGAAAATGGGTAATAATGAACCCAAAATTTTTGGCATTTAAAATGATTTAAATCATATGGAAATTCTTTGTGCGACCAAGGTGACGTATTAGTATTACAAATATAATGACCAAATAGGCGTATGGGTAACATAGCGATTAAACTGCTATAGGTAATACTTATACGTTAGGCAGAACCTTAGTTAAGGCTAATATTTTAAATATTTAAGTATAATTAAAAAAATCCAATAAAAATATTTCCTGTTTCCCTTAAACTACAATAGCATATTGCAAAACTTCGTCAAAACGGAAAAACTGCCAACACTGCGAAACAATTACTCACTGGCTATCCTTGTAATACTGAAAAATGTCGTCTAACTACCAACAGCGAGTAAAAATGGATCCGATTGATATCGATGGAAACAACAAAATGAAAAACATATACCTCTGCACAGTGGATCAAAGTTTTCACAAGTAATATTTATTCACATTAATATTCTTGATGTTTTGGTAGACTTTGAAAAATATTCCCCTTCAAAAATTTTCTAAAGAAATAAAATTTTGGCAATATTTGCTACTGAAAGAAACTTGACAAAGTTTTCCATAGATATAAAATTTTGACAAAATTTTCTATAGAAATAAAATTTTGACAAAATCTCCTCTAGAATTAAAATGTTGACAAAACTTTCTATAGAAACGCAATTTTGACAAAACTTTCTATAGAAATAAAATTTTGACAGCATTTTCCAAAAAAAAAAATTTGTCAAAATTTTCTATAAAAAAACAAATTTGACAAAAATTTTCTATAGAAAAAAAATGTTGACAAAATTTTCTATAAGAATAAAATTTTGACAAAATTTTCTATAGAAATCAAATTTTGACATAATATTCCATAGAAATAAAATTTTCTATTGAAATAAAATTTTCTATAGAATAAAATTTTTACAAAATTTTCTATAGAAATAAAATTCTGGCAAAATTTTCTATAAAAATAAAACTTTGACAAAATTTTTCATGGAAATAAAATTTATTATTTAGAAATAAAAATTTTGACAAAATTTTCTATAGGAATAAATTTTTGACAAAATTTTCTACAGAAATAAAATTTTGACAAAATTTTCTAAAGAAATAAAATTTTGACAAAATTTTCTATTGAAATAAAATTTTGACAACATTTTCTATGGAAATAAAATTTTGACAAAATTTTCTATGGAAATACAATTTTGACAACATTTTCTATAGAAACAAAATTTTGACAACATTTTCTATAGATATAAAATTTTGACAAAATTTTCCATCGAAATAAAATTTTGACAAAATTTTCTATCGAAATAAAATTTTGACAAAATTTTCTATAGAAATAAAATTTTCACAAAATTTTCTATAGAAATAAAATTTTTACAAAATTTTCAATGGAAATAAAATTTTGACAAAATTTTCTATAGAAATACTCGTAAAATGTTAACAAAATTTTGACCAAATCTGGAAATAAAATTTTTAAAAAATTTTCTATAGAAATAAAATTATGACAAAATTTTCCATAGAAATAAAATTTTACAAAATTTTCTATAGAAATAAAATTTTACTAAATTTTCTCTAGAAATAAAATTTTGACAACATTTTATATAGAAATAAAATTTTAACAAAATTTTCTATAGAAATAAAATTTTGTAAAAACATTTTCTAAAGGTTGACGTAGAGCAGGCAATTTCCGATTTATAAAAAGTATACGGTCCTTTATGCCAGGTAGTGATGGCCATTTTTTCTTATATTTGTTCTCATTATAAACACATACCTTCCACTTTATGCGAAAATTAACATACGAAAATTTATCTCAAAAATATAAAATTTTCTTTGAATGACAAAATAGTACCTCTTATCGCAAAGCCCTTATTATAACTCATACGCCACAATGGAATATTAATCTTTATCACTTATACACCACCTGGTCCAATTTTAAATTCACAATGGAAAAGGACTTAGACAAATGTCTTATTTCAAAATCAATTCATTATATCATTATTATTATTACTATTTTTTCTTAATTTCAACTTTTTTTTGGAACAGGAAAACATCGTTGTATTTCAATACAGAAAATCAGCAGAAAATATTTCTAAATACCACATAGAAGAAAAGTTCTGGGTTTGGGAATTTCTAAGACTTTTTTAACAAAAATTCAATTAGGAAAGGTCCTGTTTAAGCTCTTGGATCTCTAATTTTATGTCACTTGGTCCCATTGTGCATCATGTCATGTCTCTAGACCAATATAATGACAGCGACTCTATTATAGTTCGCGACATTGTATTCTTTTACATATTTCCAAGGATTAGAAAGAAAAATACAAGCTATTGACCAAAACATAGTTGGATGACAACACATTGTTCGAACGAATCATGTAAAGTGGATATCTAGGACTTAACTGAATAAAGTAGTATCAGATTTTCCATGTATGAACAATATTTTTCTGTAGGGAGTTTTTGTCGTTTAATGAATTAGTAACGATTTTTTGTTCTGTTGCTCGGTCATATTCATTTAAATAAAAATAGAAATAATAGGAATGTAAGCAGAGTTTTCAATTATCTTATATTTTCTAGGTGGATATGGTTGATCATCGTATCTGGGCTACTGTGAGGGAAACCTAAGGGCAATTTTTTATTTAAAGCATTTAAAGGGTGTAAAATATAGTCTGTAATTGTAAACATATACCATTTACAAATAGTTTTCCAAGGCCTCACTAGGAATCAACCCCTGAGAAGAGAATGAAGCCGACCCATTTTTGTCGGCGACGATTGACGCTAAATTTCTGCCTCCGGTGTCGCCGGCTTGAGGGCTAAGCCGATAAGTTTGTCTATTCATCAATTTTAAGTTATCCGGATGGTAATGAGATTAGTTGGACAACCAATATTACAATCAAATTTACACTTCATTAAAATTTTCTTTTCTAAATTTTTGAAATATTATTATAGCAACTTGATATTAATTGACTGTGGGAAGCTTTAAAATTTTGGCAAAAAAATACAACAATTATTAAAGAATTTTGTGATTTAAAATAATATATTTGGTTACTTGGCGGCTAAATTTGAATCGAGATAAGTCGGATATGTCGACTGGCAAAAAATCTGAGGCTGCTAAAAATTGGAGGCTCGACAAGGCGACTTCAAATGTCCGTCCATCTGTGAATATATTCGCAAGGTGCTTTTCAAAAAATTCCCCGATTTTCATGAAACCATAGAATACTTTTCAGAATTCAGCCTAGCAATTTCTTTCAGTCCGAATTTATATTTTTTTTTATTTATTACGATTACTTTCTTGTCCACCTATCCTCAAGCCATTTTTAAACTTCATTAAAGTCACAAGAATGTTTTTATTATTGCCCACTTACATTTTCCATGATAGCAGAAGAAAAAGATTAAATGAACTAGCAAAGTTTTCTAGCAAATTTATCCACAAAACAGATGTGAATCTGTGAACCAAGCAAGCAAGCAATTGTAGCTGACAAGCCGCATGTCATTTATTAACAAACGAACAATTTTAAGATTAAACAGATAATGGCTAAAGTTTGTCCATGTTGCATAATCATATGAAATAAAGCTGGAAATAATGATGTCATCAAGATAATTGTGCGCGTAAAATATGACCTAGGATATCAGCTATTACAAAAACAAGAACAAATTTCAACAAAAACTTCCAACACCAATGAATAAGAAAAAAAAACATATATTATAATTTTTGTTTTATGGCTAGTTTTGTGTAATTTGTATAATTACATTCATTTGGTTCATCCAGGCGTATGAATATTATGGACTTTAGATATGTGGAAATAGTTCATACGCTCCCTGGAATAAATTAATATTACTTATACGCAATAAGTTACAATCGCTGCTATTCACAATATTTTTTGTAGCAATTAAACGATTTTGAATAAAAAATTGACAATTGGAGATTTAAATAAATTGTGTATTTCAATGTCCATAATGTCTTTAGCGATTAAATTGAAAACTTTATAGTGAATGTATAAATATTCCCTTAAGTTGAAAAGATTGGAAACGATATTTCCTACGAATATCTTTTCAGTAATTATTTTCGAATGGTGTCGTATACAAATACAACAGACTCTTACGATTTTTATACCCTCCACCATAGGATGGGGGGTATATTAACTTTGTCATTTCGTTTGTAACACATCGAAATATTGCTCTAAGACCCCATAAAGTAAAGGGTGATTCTTTTGAGGTTAGGATTTTCATGCATTAGTATTTGACAGATCACGTGGGATTTCAGACATGGTGTCAAAGAGAAAGATGCTCAGTATGCTTTGACATTTCATCATGAATAGACTTACTAACGAGCAACGCTTGCAAATCATTGAATTTTATTACCAAAATCAGTGTTCGGTTCGAAATGTGTTTCGCGCTTTACGTCCGATTTATGGTCTACATAAATAAGCAAAATTGCCGCATTTGGAGTGAAGAGCAACCAGAAGCCGTTCAAGAACTGCCCATGCATCCCGAAAAATGCACTGTTTGGTGTGGTTTGTACGCTGGTGGAATCATTGGACCGTATTTTTTCAAAGATGCTGTTGGACGCAACGTTACGGTGAATGGCGATCGCTATCGTTCGATGCTAACAAACTTTTTGTTGCCAAAAATGGAAGAACTGAACTTGGTTGACATGTGGTTTCAACAAGATGGCGCTACATGCCACACAGCTCGCGATTCTATGGCCATTTTGAGGGAAAACTTCGGAGAACAATTCATCTCAAGAAATGGACCGGTAAGTTGGCCACCAAGATCATGCGATTTGACGCCTTTAGACTATTTTTTGTGGGGCTACGTCAAGTCTAAAGTCTACAGAAATAAGCCAGCAACTATTCCAGCTTTGGAAGACAACATTTCCGAAGAAATTCGGGCTATTCCGGCCGAAATGCTCGAAAAAGTTGCCCAAAATTGGACTTTCCGAATGGACCACCTAAGACGCAGCCGCGGTCAACATTTAAATGAAATTATCTTCAAAAAGTAAATGTCATGGACCAATCTAACGTTTCAAATAAAGAACCGATGAGATTTTGCAAATTTTATGCGTTTTTTTAAAAAAAAAAGTTATCAAGCTCTTAACAAATCACCCTTTATATATGTTATTCTGGGTCGTGGTGAAATTCTGAGTCGATCTACGCATGTCCGTCCGTCCGTCCGTCCATCTGTTGGAATCACGCTAATTTCCGAACGAAACAAGCTATCGACTTGAAAGTTGGCACAAGTAGTTGTTATTGATGTAGGTCGGATGGTATATAAACAATATAAACCGACGCTCAGATTTGGCTTGCGGAACCTCTTCGAGGAGCAAACTTCATCCAATCCGGTTGAAATTCGCTACATGGTGTTTGTATATGGCCTCTCACAACCATGCAAAAATTGGTCCAAATCGGTCCATAATTATATATAGCCCACATATAAACCGATCCCCAGATTTGGCTTGCGGAGCCTCTAAGAGAAGCAAATTTCATCCAATCCGGCTGAAATTTGGTACATGGTGTTAGTATATGGTCTCCAACAACTGTGCAAAAATTGGTTCACATCGTTCCATAATTATATATAACCCCTATATAAACCGATCCACCGATTTGGCTTGCGGTGCCTCTAAGAGACTATATGGTCTCTAACAACTATGCAAAAATTGGTCCATATCGGTCCATAATTATGTATAGCCCCCATATAAAGCGATTCCAAAATTTGACCTCCGGAGCCTCTTGCACGAACAAAATTCATTTGATCAAGTTGAAATTTGGTACGTGGTCTGAGTATATGATCCCTAATAACCATGCAAGAATTGGTCCATATCGGTCCATAATTATATATAGTCCACATATAAAGCGATTCCCAAATTTGACCTCCGGAGCCCCTTGCAGAAACAAAATTCATCCAATCCAGTTGAAATTTGGTACGTGGTGTGAGTATATGGTCCATAACAACCATGCAAGAATTGGTCCATATCGGTCCATAATTATATATAGCACCCATATAAATCGTTCCCCAGATTTGATCTCCGGGGCCTCTTGGAGAAGCAAAATTCATCCGATCCGGTTGAAATTTGGAACGTGGTGTTAGTATATGGCCGCTAATAACAATGCCAAAATTGGTCCATATCGGTCTATAGTTAGGTTAGGTTAGGTTAAGGTGGCAGCCTGATTAAGATTCAGGCTCACTTAGACTATTCAGTCCATTGTGATACCACATTAACTAAAAGTACCTATTACATATTGGCACTTCTAGTTTTAACCGCTGAACCTTCTTGATTATTTTTCTTTGTTGAACCAACCAGATTGTTCCAAAAACAGTAGCAGACTGCTTAAGTTAACGTTTTCCAGATCCGCCAGTAATCTGAAGCTATATGCTCCTAAAAGTTGCTTGCGCTTTACACAAAATGCAGGACACTCACACAAGAGGTGTTTAATTGATTCTTTTTCCTCCGCATCATGACAGCTCATACAATAGTCATTATACTTCGCGCCAATAGTTTTTGCAAAATCGCCTATCAGGCAGCGACCCGTTATAGCAGATATCAGGAGTGATATCTGACGTCTCGAGAACATTAGCATATCTAGTGTACGGTTTAAGTTGAAATGGGGCCATATTTGCTTGGTGTCGTTACAACCCTTGCAATTCTCCCATCGAACATTTGCCATCATAACAGCCTTCCCACGCAGCATGAGCTTGCAGGTAGCTAGGGGCATACCAACAAATTCTAGTTCCCCTGGAATATGTAAGGTAGTTCCTAGCCTTGCCAACTCATCCGCTTCGCAGTTCCCCGGTATGTTCCTATGGCCAGGCACCCATATTAGGTGAATATTGTACTGCTCAGCCATCTCATTGAGAGATTTGCGGCAGTCGATGGCCGTTTTCGAGTTGAGGAACACAGAGTCCAAGGATTTTATTGCAGGTTGACTGTCTGAGTATATATTAATGCCCACATTTTTTGGAACATTACTTCTCAGCCAATTCGCCACCTCTCTTATTGCTAATATTTCAGCCTGAAAAACACTACAGTGATTAGGTAATCTTTTCGCTATTCGAAGTTCCAGATCATTAGAATATACTCCGAACCCCACTTGTCCATCCAATTTGGAGCCATCAGTGTAGAAATCTATATATTCTTTATTCCCCGGGGTCTGTGTGCACCACGCCTCACTGTTGGGGATTAGAGTCTCAAACTTTTTGTCGAAAAGTGGACTCGCCAAAGTGTAATCCACTACGTTAGGCACATCTGGCATTATTTTGAGGACAGAACTGTGACCGTAACCTTTTTCCGACCACAGCGATAGTTCGCGCAACCGCACAGCCGTTGTTGCAGCTGACTGTTTGGCCAAAATGTCTAAAGGCAATAGATGCAGCACGACATTAAGGGAATTTGTTCCTGTCTTGCTGAATGCGCCTGAAATACACAAACACGCCATACGCTGAACTTTATCTAAACAAGTCGGTTTCTGAAGTGCCGGCCACCAGACTACAACACCATATAGCATTATAGGTCTAACCACTGCCGTGTATAGCCAATGCACAATTTTTGGTTTCAGTCCCCACTTTTTTCCTATTGCCTTTTTGCACGAGTACAAAGCTACATTTGCCTTTCTCGCCCTTTCTTCAATATTAAGCTTAAAGTTCAGCTTCCTGTCCAAAATAACGCCAAGGTATTTTGCACATTCACCAAAGGGAATTTCAATACCCCCTAAGGAAATAGGCCTAACCGTGGGAGTTTTGCGATCGTTGCAGTACATGACTAATTCTGTCTTTGCAGGATTTACCCCAAGACCATTGTCTTTCGCCCATTTCTCAGTCATCCGGAGGGCCCTCTGAATAATATCTCTGATTGTGGATGGGAATTTTCCCCTGACTGCCAGAGCCACATCATCTGCGTATGCAACCACTTTTATCCTTTCTTTTTCTAGAGTAACCAGAAGGCTATTTATAGCAACATTCCAAAGAAGAGGTGATAGAACTCCTCCTTGGGGAGTGCCTCTGTTCACATACCTTTGTATGTTTGCTTGTCCTAGTGTGGCTGAAATACGTCTCTTCATTAGCAGTTCGTCTAACAGCCTGAGTATACATGGATCAACATTCAGAGTTGTCAGTCCATTTAATATCGAGCTCGGATGGACATTATTGAACGCCCCTTCGATGTCTAGAAACGCCACGATTGTGTATTCTTTGACAGATAGTGAGCTTTCAATAAAGCTGACTAGTTCATGTAGTGCGGTCTCAGTAGACCTGCCCTTCGAGTATGCATGCTGTCCTTTCGAGAACAACCTTGAATCGATGCTAGTTCTAAGATAAATATCTATCATCCTCTCCAGAGTCTTAAGTAGGAATGAGGATAAGCTGATTGGTCGGAAATCCTTCGCCCTCGAGTGAGAGGCTTTTCCCGCTTTAGGTATGAAAACGACTTTTGTTTCCCTCCACTTTCCTGGGATATATGATAAGTTGATACATCCTTTATATATCACTGACAACCAGGGGATAATTTTGTCAGTTACAGCTTGTAACTCCGCCGGAGTAATCCCATCAGGTCCGGGGGATTTGAATGGTCCAAAGCTATTTAGCGCCCATCTTATTCTAGTTTCCGATACAATTTCCTCGACAGGAAACGACCGCTGAGCAACTGTGGCACCGCCAGTACATGGTTCAACCGTCTGATTCCCAGGAAAATGTGTGTCCAATAGCACCTCCAGCGTCTCCTCACTGGACGTTGTCCAATTTCCCTCCGATGTTTTAATGAAACCTGGAGCGGAGTTGGTGGATGCTAGAACCTTCCGTAGTCTGGAAGCCTCGGACGTATTCTCAATACTGCTGCAGTAGTCATTCCAAGAGTTATGCTGAGCCTTTCTCAGTTCTCGCTTGTATCCTCTCAGATTCCTCTTGTAAGCGTCCCAGTCCTCAGGGGCTCTGGTGGACTTTGCCTTGTTAAAGAGCTTCCTGCAGGATTTCCTCATATTACTTAATTCCGTAGACCACCATGGTGGTCGATGTTTCCCCCTTGGCTTTCCTCTAGGGCATGCAGCTTTCAGTGAGATGTTGAAGGCCTTAGTAATCCGCTCCACTGCGTGTTCGATATCTTGCACATTTCTCATATTTGTCTCTGTTATTTCCGGTATCATCATATTGAACGATTCCCTATACCTATTCCAGTCAGCTTTCCTAACATTTGGCGAAAATATGGTCTTGGTGATATGAACATCAAATTTGAAACTGATGTAGCGATGATCTGAGAAGCTGTGTTCACTTAAAACATGCCACTCAGATATCATTTCATTCAGTTCTTGCGAGGCCAAGGTGATGTCCAAAACCTCTTGCCTGTTTTTAGTGACAAAGGTTGGGGCATCTCCCTTGTTGCAAACTACCAGATTAGTACGCAAAATAAACTCTATTAGCGACTCTCCCCTTGCATTAGTATCACTACTTTCCCATATACTATGATGCGCATTCGCATCGCATCCCATAATGAGTTTCGTCTTTGTTTTCAGTGACTCCTCAACTAAGGTCTTAACGGCACATGGAGGCATCTCCCTGTCATGTCCCATATAGACCGAAGATACCCAATATTTGCATTTGGCTATTTCTAAATTGGCAACGACAGTGTCTGCATTGCACATTGAAGGAAGCAGAAACAAGTTAAGCTCGTTTTTAGCAATTATAAAGGCTCGAATTACATCATTACCAGTATACTGCAATAGTTTGAACCCCGGAGTACTTAATTCACATATTTTGTTTCTATAAACATATGGTTCTTGAATAAGAACTATGTCTATGTCCCCTTTCATCAGGAGAACTTTTAAGGCAGCACATGCAGCCTTACAATGATGAAGATTTATCTGGAGGATCCGTAGGACCATCGAGATTTTCAACAACCGTCACATCAGCCGCTTCAATCGAGTCATCAAGAATGTCCTCTTCAGAGATATCGGTGACTCTCGCAATAACCATAGGTTCGACTTTGGTGAGTTCTGAGGCAATAGAAGCCTCCTCACGCATACGGTATCTATCCATGTCTTCAACTTTGGTATCTCCCTCGACTTCGCAAGAGGATCCGCTTACTTCTGATTCAGACAGAGGCTTGTCCATTTCTGAATCCTTTAGCTGATCGTTTTTATACACCTTCATTTGGATATAATGAAAGCCATAACATACACGGCCCTGGGACTTTGCCAGATGTGGCAAAGACTGAGTGTTCAATATAAACACTGCATGTCGTCTTGGTCCATCCACTTCATCCAAACGGCCAACCTTCCAATCAGCTGTTGGAAGATCTGGATTGCATCGTTTCAGTCTATTTAAAATAGATTCAGGGTCAGAAGGGTTTGCAGGTATCCAAGCATGTGCTCTAGGTCTAGCCGGTATGTCTTTCTTCTCGACTAACTCTAGAGCAGCTCCTTCCCAAACTTCACCAATTAGTATCAGAGCAGCTTTAAAACATTCTATAGACCTCTGGTCCTCAAATGCGACTAGCTTAAATCGTCCTTGATACCAACCAGCCTCTTGGTGTCGAGGATCTGGGCCGGGAAACTTTTCCAGCACCTGTGAGTAGACGACAGACAGAGCATTCTCAATTTCCCCCCATTTTTGCTTTGGAACCATACCGTCCAATGCTCCTTTATTAATGATAGCCATCACAAGGCTATCTTTAGCAACTGAGGCAAACGATCTTTGATCCCTTTTGGAGGATGGCAGCTCATCCGGCGATCGTTCCCTTTTTCCAGTCTCAAGAATTCCTTGAGCCCATTTTAAGGAATCGCTTTGTTTAGCCGACAGCGTGCTTGGGTCGACTGATCCTAACTTCTTTAGGATAAACAAAGCATTTCTGCGTTCCTTGAATCTCTTTCGTGAGGGATTACCTCCTTTTGATGTCGTTACCTTAGAAAAAGTTCGACTTGTCAGAGTGTCGCCACCTGTCGACCCGTCTACAGGTCGACTAATTGGGCCTAACTCTTGGTCATTGCCCAGATTTATAACTCCAGTCGATACCCGTCCACTGGGCCCTGAAGTTAGCAACCCAGTGGATGACTTGGAATTTCGCTGCATGGTGGCTTAATATCCCACCACACTTGAAATTCGTAGTAGGTACCTATTACGATGAGTTTATCCGCTATTGAAAAACACGTCCGTTCCGTTCGACGGTTGAATAGAATGTCTATAGTTATATATAGCCGATCCCCAATCACACCAAAATTGGTCAATATCGGTTCATAATCATGGTTGCCACTCGACCCAAAAATAATTTACCAAAATTTTACTTCTATAGAAAATTTTTTCAAAATTTTTGTTCTATAGAAAATTTTGTCAAAATTTTATTTCTATAGAAAATTTTTTTTAAAATTTTTGTTCTATAGAAAATTTTGTGAAAATTTTATTTCTATAGAAAATTTTTTCAAAATTTTTGTTCTATAGAAAATTTTGTTAAAATTTTATTTTTATAGAAAATTTTGTCAAAATTTTATTTTTATAGAAAATTTTGTCAAAATTTTATTTTTAAAGAAAATTTTGTCAAAATTTTATTTCTATAGAAAATTTTGTCCAAATTTTACTTCTATAGAAAATGTTGTCAAAATTTTATTTTGTCAAAATTTTATTTCTATAGAAACTTTTGTCAAAATTTTATTTCTATAAAAAATTTTGTCAAACTTAATTATATACGTATTTAATCGGCCTTTTTTAGTTTAATATATACCACGTATGGACTACCTTGCAATTTAGAAGACGGTGTTAGGAAGTTTTACGATACCTTGCCATCGTCAAGTGTTACCGCAACCCAAGTAATTCGATTGTGGATGACAGTTTTCAGTAGAAGTTTCTACGCAATCCATGGTGGAGGGTACATAAGCTTCGGCCTGGCCGAACCTATGGCCGTATATACTAGTTATACCCTGCGCCACACTGTGGAATAGGGTATTATAAGTTAGTGCATATGTTTGTAACACCCAGAAGGAGACGAGATAGACACATGGTGTCTTTGGCAATAATGCTCAGGGTGGGTCCCTGAGTCGATATAACCATGTCCGTCTGTCCGTCCGTGCGTCTGTCTGTGAACACATTTTTGTGATCAAAGTCTAGGTCGCAATTTAAGTCCAATCGCCTTCAAATTTGGCACATGTTCAGAATAGAACCCTATTGATTTTGGAAGAAATCGGTTGAGATTTAGATATAGCTCCCATATATATCTTTCGCCCGATATGCACTAATATGGACCCAGCAGTCTGAGTTTTACACCGATTTGCTTGAAATTTTGTACAAACATAACACTTAGTCGTATAGTCAAGTGTGCCAAATTTGATTGAAATCGGTTCAGATTTAGATATAGCTCTCATATATATCTTTCGCCCGATATGGACTTATATGGCCCCAGAAGCCAGATTTTTGGCCGAATTTGGTTGAAACTTTGCACTAGGAGTACAATTAGTAGTATAGTCAAGTGTGCACAATTTGATTGAAATCGGTTCAGATTTAGATATAGCTCCCATATATATCTTTCGCTCGATATGGACTAATATGGTCCTAAAATCCAGAGTTTTGCCCAATTTGGTTGAAATTTTGCACAGGAAGTAGATTTAACATTGTAGCTATGCGTGCCAAATTTGGTTGAAATCGATTCAGATTTAGATATAGCTCCCATATATATCTTTCGCCCGATATGCACTTATATGGACCCAAAAGCCAGAGTTTTATCCCCATTAGCTGGAAATTTTGCACAAGGAGTACAATTGGTAGTATAGTCATGTGTGCCAAATTTGATTGAAATCGGTTCAGATATAGATATAGCTTCCATATATATTTTTCGCCCGATATGGACTTATATGGCCCCAGAAGCCAGAGTTTGGCTCAATAAATTCAGATACAACTCTCGTCTTGTTCTTCCAGAGTCTGGGATTGAACTCATGACCCTCTCTGTGACATGCAAAAATCATTGCACCATAATTGATTGATTTGATTTTAGATAACTTATGTTTTAACACCCCCAAAATATGTTTGTTTGAGTTTCCGTTTCCATGTTGATATTCCATCTTCCGGTATAATTGAGAACCAAAAGCATAATGAGGCTGTAATAAATTACCAAACCCCACATCAAATTTTCTCATATCACCTTAGCGCCATCTACAGATTTAATTCGTAAATATTTCCAATAAGGTTTGTGAATTTGGCAGGAACAGTTATTTGGAATGTGGAAGTTTCCTTTATTTCCACATTCCGTGGAATTTGCATGAAATCCACATAGATGGAGAACTATGTATGTACATGCAATCAATGCAAATCTACATTTGGAAATTGTGGATTTCCATGAAACTTGGTAACATAGCACAACACTCAGTGGAATATAAAATTACATTATCTACTAAACATCTAAATAGTTGAAAGGACATCATGTACCACAAGTGATAATGTATCCTTATAAGATGGCTCTGTGTTATCGTTTGTTTGGAAACACCTCTTCAAAGCTACTAAAACAGAAGTAAAACGATATTATCAGGCTAGCTTTATAACCTTTATGAAATTCAACAAAACTTGGTACGATATTACCGGTCTGTCAATAACTGTATTGCAATTGGTAAAGCCCAGTGTATAGCTCGATTGAAATTTCTGTTTCCAATAAGAAATTCATAGGATTTTTTGCTGCAGAAATATTTGCGAGGGCGTTGTTATCGATCGATTACATTTTCTCTCATCAGAAACACATGGCCAAACTACATTATTGGCATCCAACTGGAATTTTAGCAAAATCTGCAAACCAGCCTTAAATCGTACAACGCAACAAGATACATTTTATTGTGTGTTCTGTGGCGAAAAATATCTAATTTCCAATACAACTTTATGCCGACAATGCAGTTATCATTTATAAACACTTAGTGGAACTTCTTTGTTAGCATAAGTATGCACCTCTAGTAGAAATTTCTGCTACCCATAAGAAATACATAGCTATATACGTGCTAATGAAAATTCCGTGGGGCGTTATTATCGGCTGTTTATATTTTGCACCCATACGAAATCGATTGCAAAACTGTTTTAGGCACGCAAACGAAATTTCCGCTAGCAACCGGGCAACAAGAATTTTCACAACAACTGTATCCCGGACTTACAGTGGTAATTTCGAGAACGATAAGGCAGTGCTAAGGGTGGTTAAAATTACAAGGGCCGATGTTGATTTTGAATAAAACACAAACTATTTAGGAAATTATTGTAATTTTATTTTATTATGATATATTGCTATTACTCAATTATGTATGGAACAAAATATCGGCCAAATGGGCGACGCGACCTCAGTGGCACACCTTCATCCGATGGTCCAAACTTTCGATGACGCTGATGCATAATGGAGGTTCTATGCCGTTAATGTGCCGAATTATCTCATGCTTTAGCTCTTGAATTGTTGCTGGCTTATCGACGTATACCTTTTCTTTCAAATAACCCCAAAGAAAAAAGTCCAACGGTGTCAAACCACATGATCTTGGCGGCCAATTGACATCGCCATTACGTGAGATAACACGGCCATTAAATTTGTTGCGCAAAAGAGCCATTGTTTCGTTAGCTGTGTGGCAAGAGGCACCGTCCTGCTGAAACCACAAATCGTGCACATCCATATCTTCCAACTCGGGCCATAAAAATTTCGTTATCATCTCACGATAGCGAACACCATTCACAGTAACTGCCTGACCGGCCTCATTTTGGAAAAAATACGGCCCGTTCAAATTGAGTAAGTCTAAAATAGAGAAATGTCAAATAAAATTCGGAAAAAAAACTTGGCGGTTAGGTGTGGTTCACATTCAACATCGGCCCTTACAATTTAACCACCCTTTATAATATAAGATACCGCGGTTATATCAGCTATATAAAAAAAATATCATATTGACCAAGAAGGGTTAGGCCAACCAAAAGATATATAATAAGGCATTTAATTACGGCGGTTTTGGTGCATTTGACATTGCAAATTAATATCTACATAAATACCAGATAACATTTATTGTGTGCCTTGTAATTGAATAGAGGCGAAGGATGAGCAACTTATCTGTGGATTCATACGGTTATTGCTAATATATGATGTGTGGTTCTATTATCAGTATTGCCACAATGGTCATGCCATCTATTAAGGCGTCGATTACTATAAGCCCGCCTTATATTTATTTGTAAGTTTTCTATTACTATTATTATGAACATGTGTCCACCTATATCCACGGCATTACCGATACTTTCGATAAACTGTATTACCACATAACATTTTGGTTCTTGCCTTTGCTGCCAGAATTTGCCTGCCATTAGCAAAGGTTACTCACACGCCATAATCTATTTGGTAAGGTGGATTTATCGTCTAACAAATCGAGTACATAAAATTTTCATCCATAAAATGGCATGATGCGAAATTAACCACATTCCGTCGTAAAAATTATGTAGCCAGCTCAACGACTGGTACCGTGGAATGGTGCTGCCACAGAATTTTTGGATCCAGCGGCTTGACGACTATACCAAAGTAAATTTGTCTATTCGGCGTGAACAATTATTAATTATAAAATCAAATTGAGATTATCTGAATGGTTATGAGATTAGTCGTACAACCAATCTTACATTCAAATTCTTCTTTCGTTCAGATCGTTTGAAAGAGAATCTTGCCAATTTGAATCAGTGTGGGTTGAAAGTTCAAAAATTTTGGCAGAAAATACTAAAATTATAAAGAGATTTTTCTTATTTAAATAAATATTTTTAATTAAATGGTGTCGTAATTTGAGTCGAGATGAGTCGATATCAGAGAATGAAGCTGACTTAAAGTTGTCGGCGGCAGCTTGATGGCTAAGCAGATATAAATTCGCTGATTCGACGGCGTACAATTATCCATCATAAAATCAATTTGAACTTATACGGCGTTCTCACCAAGCATGTGTTGGGGTTTGAAATGTTTTCCCTTTATAAGCATTTCAAAACGAGTCGTTGTCCCCATATAAAAAATCAAGTCCAAAACACAAGTTTTCGTCAAAAACACGTCAATTTTAGAATGTGAACCCACTTAATTTGGAATATACCCCGAAAAACATACCCATTTCAAAATATGTGTCAAATCATTGATATAAATTTCATAGAAAAAAGGAATAAACAAAGGCTTTGAAGAACATGGACATGTGAAAATGACATAACCCTTTGCGCTCGCGGTAATTATTTGAACATACGTTGCATATATGCGAATTTCAAGTAAATGTGAATTTCTAGTTTCCATGGCAACTGTCAAACTAAAACATCTCAACTCGGTGTGAACGGTGAAATGTTTTGGAAAAACGAATGAGGAAAACGAGTCAGTGGGAACATAGCATTATGCGAATGATAATGAGATTAGTTGTACAACCAATTTTAAAATCAAGTTTACATTTCATTCAAATTTTCTGAGCTAAATTTTTGCTTTACGCTGATTGATTGTGAGTGAAAAATTAAAAATTTTGGCAAACACTGCAACAATTAATACAACATTTTTCTGCTATTAATTAATTTTGTTGATTAATGGCGGCTAAATTTGAGTCGAGGTGAGTCAACATAAGGGCTGTTTTCTTTTTGCACTGGATGCAACATTTGTATGGGCTATCAAGAACATCGTTGCACTGGTGTTCTATCCAGAACATCTCATCAGTGCAAGTCGCGCCGATGTTGCCAGATTGTATTTGGATAAAGTGACGCTTCTTCGATTCACAATAGCAATTTATTGTGACTATTTTATCGAAAAACATGAAATTCAAAGTGATACAGTGTCATAAATAATCGCAGCAGTAAATATTTATTACTAATTGCATCATTTCATACATTAAAAATGCAAGATTTCACTTCTTTTCTGTGATAGTTTTTAAACAGCTGGATAAACGAGTACTCTGTTTTCTTTTAGTCCTTAACGGCTTAGCATATCCAGTGCTGAAAGAAAACAGCCCTATATTCGCCTAAAATCGGTCTATATATTTGACGGCCTCGACTGACAGAAAATGGTCGACGGCAGCTTAAATCGGCGGCTATTTTCTCTACCAATAGTCCATTAAAAAATACAACTAAACGTATACGAACCAGAGAATGAAGCCGTCCCTTTTTTGTTGGCGGCAGCTGACACGAAATTGTTGCCTCCGGCGGCGAAGGATTCACGGCTAAGCCCATATAAAATTGTCTTTTTCGGCGATGGAAATTTATCCATTATAAAATCAATTTGAAGTTATACGAATGGTAATGAGATTAGTTGTACAACCAATCTTACAATTTTAAATTTCATTAAAATTTTCTGAGAAGAGAATGAAGCCACCTAGTCGCGCCGTCGTTTTTAGCCGCCGCTGACCCGTTTTTGCCAGTCGAAGCCGCCGCCGAATATGTCGACTCATCTCGACTCAAAATTAGCCGCCACTAAATCAAAAATATTAATTTCAAATAACTTCAAATTGATTTTATAATGGATAATTTTATAATGGCGTCTAGCCCCCGCCACCGGAGGCAAAAAAATGAGTGTCAGCCGCCGCCGACAAAAATGGATCGGCTTCATTCTCTGTTTCTGAGCTAAATGATTATAGCAGCTGTTTTATTTGTTGGGAAAGGTTCACAATTTTGGAGAAAAATATAGCAATTATTGACACATTTTTTTTTTTTGATTGTAATCAATATTTTTTGATTAATTGGCGGCTAAATTTGAGTCGATATGAGTCGACATATTCGGTGGCGACGTTGACTGGTAAAAAATGGTTGGCGGTGGCTTAAATCGGCGGTGCGACTCGTCGGCTTCATTCTCAGCTCCTCTCCCATAAAAAAATACAACTAAAGGTATGCGAACCGATTTGAGATTAATCATCGAATTTTAATTTTCATATGTCTTGGACCACAGAATGAAGCTGACTAGTTTTTGTCGGCGGCGGCTGACACTAAGTTTTTGCCTTCCGCGGATGCGGCTTAATGGCTAAGCTGATATTAATTTGCCTATTCGGCGGTGGACAATTATCCGTTACAAAATCAATTTGAAGTTTTTCGAATGGTAATGAGATTAGTTGTACAACAAATCTTACAATAAAATTCACATTTCATTAAAATTTTCTGAGCTACATTTTTGCTATAATATAGATGCTCGAAATTGATTGATTGTGGGTGAAAGGTCGACATATTCGGTGGCGACCTCGTCTGATAAAATATGGTCGGCGGCGGCTTAAATCGGCGGCGCGACTCGGCGGTTTCATCCTATGATCAGAGAATGAAGCCGACCCATTTTTGTCGGCGATGGCTGACAATAAATTTTTGCCTCTGGCGGTGGCGGGTTGACGACTAAGTCGATATAAATTTGTCCATGCGGCGGCGGACAATTATTCATAATAACATCAATTTGAAGTTATACGAATGGTAATGAGATTTGTTGTACAACCAATCTTACAAACAAATTTACTTTTCATTCAAATTTTCTGAGCTAAATTTTTGCAAAATTATTATAGCAGCTTAAAAATGATTAGTTGTGTTCAAAATTTTAGTAAAATTAATGGTGTTTTCTTTTCCGAAAAAAGTGATTTGCCTTCATTTTGTCTGTAGAGAATGCGCATTTGTAGAATGTTGCCAGCAACATAAAAAATGCTGTCGTTTCAGCGGGCAGAGAGGAATTCAAAAAAGGAAACAGGGCAACCGCAGCACTATTTTAACAAAAGAATTCGAAGCCTGTTCGCACTTGTTTTTTTTAGAAAAGAACCTAAAAAGTACATTTTCCGGGCCAAACGCAAAAAAAGTGCGCATTTTATACAAGAAAAGAAAACGCCATAAGACAATTATATGTAATTTTTTCTGATTTAAATCGATATTTTTGATTAGTTGGTGGCTAAATTTGAGTCGAGATGAGTCGACATATAAGGCGGCAGCGTCGACTGGCAAAAAATGGTCGGCGGATTCATTCTCTGTCTCTGATACGAACCGATTTACGATTAGTCGTACAACCAATCTAATAATGAAATTTTAATTTTATTCATATATCTTGGGCATGATAGTGGATTAGATATATAATTCAAAAATGTATCTATGATATTTCTAAAGTTTTTTTATATATATTTAATTTTGATACTTACAATTACCCATTATTAAATTTTATATGCCGACCATTTCTTCAACGAAATTTGACGGTGAGAGATTGTTGGAAATAAAATTCATTTCTTCAAATTGAATAAAATATTGTTTTATTGAAATAGTTTTATATTTTTCTTTTTCAATATTATTTTTTGTATATCTCAGATGACCAAACTTAAATATTATAGTATATGTATATATTTCATTTTATCTATTTGTGTGTATATTCTGAAATAAAAAAGTCGAAAAATCGAACTAAATTAAATATTAATTTACAAAAATGTTTACAAAATGAGTTTCTTTTTGCATCTGTAAGAGTTAACTTAACGCTTATGATACAATGACAAAAAAAATCTCTTATATTGCATTTAAAATAAAATATTAAAAAAAAACAATTTAACTCAAAATTAATAAATTCAAAGTTGCTGTCATTTTGATGATTTTTTTAAAGCTTATTGAAATAATTAAATGCATGATATGAATATTTCATAGATCCCTCTTCAATCTGCAATACATTCGAAGACTGAACAATTTTTATATCGTTTGGAATAAAATATTTTTCTTTATTTCTTTTCTAATCACAGAATTTTTATATTTATTTAACTACATATAAGCCCATCATATCATTAAAAGAAGTATGAATGAATGATAGTGTATTTTACATTTCAATCGTTTTATGCAATTAAAATGTTCCACAATATTAAACAAAATATTTTTACTAATAAACATATAACAATATTGTTATGATATTTGTTTAATTTAGCTGCATTATTCATAGTTTATTTTTTGAAAATAAATGTCCAGTCAAATCATATGTGGATTTCAAGCTTTATCCAAGAGATTTTATACATTTTGTTTAAGAGCTTAAATTTGTTTATTTAAAGATTTTCAGAAGCATATTTTAAAAATTTTATTTTTTTTTTATTTATAATTATTTTTAAATTAATTTAAATTAATTTGATTTAATTTAATTTAAATTAATTTATTATAATTTCATATTATAATATCTTTCTTGGGAGCTCTTATACCACACAATTTTAATGGACATTAATTTTCTTTTATTTTTGAATTTATTTATTTATTTTTCGTTTTTTGTTGTTTTTTTAATTTTCTTTAAATTTTACAAAATTGTGCATATAAATAAACTTCGAACATTGAATCAGTGCAGATTGTTGTTTCTTAATTTTATTGTTTTGCATATATTTTATACAAATTATCAATAGATTATATAGAAATCTCTTACTTAAACATATATGTATATTGTATATAATTACTTTATTATATTTATAATTTACATAACAGTGTATAAGTATACATAAGCATATAAGGTGATATAGTGGGTGTTTTTGAAACAAAATATATACTAAAAAGAAATAAATATTAATTTTCTTATGTAAATAAATTGATTTAATTATTTTGCATTTTTTAACCTTTATTTATACACTTAAATAAAATATATCCATTAACTAAAAACTAAAATTTTTCATAATATGTTATTATCCCAAAAGTGGGATTAAGTAATGTGAATATCTCTTTTGGTTATATTAATTCGATAACATAAAAAAATTTGTTTATAAGAAATTTAAATCAAAAAAATTATATGATTTTTAAAAAAAATCACAATTAATATTACATCTAATAAAACCAAAATTGTTGTTTTAGTAAACAAATTTATATCATTATTTGTGAGTTTAGTAACCAAAAGTTTCCTTGAAATCGTGGGTTTCATTGTTTTTCAGCTTTCAAAGGCTCTTAGGTGTATTTCCCTTATAGCTATCTATAGATCCAGATCAAATTGCAGTTTTTCTTTTACTATAATATATATTTTTATATTCTATATTTTGCAATACATTTATAAAGTAAGCTGTTTTCTGAATTTTTGTTATTATCAGAAGATCTGCAATAAATTGAGCTTTCCGTATAATTTATTAGATGGGTGTTTTTTAACTGTATTCTTTTAATTTCTTTCGGTGCATTTGTTTAATGGGAAATATTTATGTGCATTCGAATAATTTATGGTCAAATGCTAAATTATTTTATATATATTTTTATTTTTATGCAACAGACTCAACAGCATGGGCTTTAACATTTTACAAAAAATTTCGAAAAAATAAAGACAATGGTTTTACAAAGTGAAAACACACAAATTTCATTAAATATCCACATTATCCATATTAGCACTTTTTTGTTAGTTAAAAATTAATAAATAAATTTAAATTTTAAATTAATATTCTAACCACAATTTCATTACAGTTATTTTTTAAGTAGATTTTCTTCTATTTAATTGGGAAGGGGTACCATTACCGCCTCTTTGAAATATGAAATTATTTTATAGGATTTACTTTCACACTTACTTGAGACCCTAACACCAAATAGTGTTACTAATATTTTTATCTGAACATAAGACGATATCTTCCTTCTACCTGTTCCCCTGGTGCCCCTTTTCATCAATTATCACTTGAATTAATTTACGCGCTTTCTAATGCGATGAAAATAAAATACTTAATTTCTTAAAATCAGAATGAAACCTTTGCCAAACATGTCAAAATTTTATTTATATAGAACAATTTTTTCGATTTTTTTTTTCTATAGAAAATTTTTTAAAAATATTATTTCTATAGAAACAATTTTCAGAATTTTATTTCTATAGCAAATTTTTTTTCAGAATTTTATTTCTATAGAAAATGTTGTCAAAATTTTATTTCTATAGAAAATTTTGTCAAAATTTTATTTCTTGAGGAAGTTTTGTGAAAATTTGATTTCTATCGTAAATTTTGTCAAAATTTTATTTCTATAGAAAATGTTTTTACAATTTTATTTCTATAGAAAATTTGGTGAAAATTTTATTTCTATAGAAAATTTTGTCAAAATTTTAATTCTACAGAAAATTTTGTCCAAATTTTATTTTTACAGAAAATTTTGTCAAAATTTTATTTTTATAGGCAATTTTGTTACAATTTTACTTCTACAGAAAATTTTGTCAAAATTTTATTGCTATAGAAAATTTTGTCAAAATTTTATTTTTACAGAAAATTTTGTCAAAATTTTATTTCTATAGAAAATTTTGTCAAAATTTTATTTCTATAGAAAATTTTGTCAAAATTTTATTTTGATAGGCAATTTTGTCAAAATTTTATTTCTATAGAAAATTTTGTCAAAATGTTATTTCTATAGAAAATTTTTGTCAAAATTTTATTTCTATAGAAAATTTTGTCAAAATTTTATTTCTATAGAAAATTTTGTCACAACTTTATTTCTATAGAAAATTTCATTTCATTCGTTTTGTTTTGTTTTTGTTGGTTTTGTTCTTTAAGCATTGTTGTTGTTTTTATACTCACCAGCGTTGCCAGAATTGTTTCACAAAAAACCGCTAGATTTGTCCAAAAAACTAGCCAAAAAAAGCTAAAAAATTTTAAAAAATAGCTAGAAAAAAAGCTAAAATTTTTTGTATCAAAAGTCACATTTTTGATTGAAATTTAACAAACTTAAAGGCTTTATTTCACTTATAATGCATATCATTTTAATTGTATTCATTTTAATTCCATTTCTGTGAGACTGTAAGAAAATCTAAGTCATATTAGCTCTGTTTGCGTATTCGATTACTACCACAAGTTTTTACTGGAAGTCCTTCGTTTATATTTCCTAGTAAAAACATTTTTCCCAGTAAACTTGCAATTGTCAGCTGGTTAATCATCAACAAGTCCAATGTGCGATACATTGCTGAATGTCACATAGAACTGCATTAGAAAATATCAATATATTTCGTTTTAACTGAATTATTGATAAATTCGTGAACGTGTACACTTCTCCTAATATTACCCAAGAGAATAAAACCCATTCTAACTGTCTTGCAAGTTTATATTGAATAACTTTTATTCGTAAATGTAAATCCATTCCATTAATGTATAGCAAATTTTTTTGAGCCTATCACTACGAATTTTTTATTGAGTTGTTTTGATGTTAAAAAAATAATACCACATTCAAAACTTTATTTCCTTAATTATTTCTATGTTCGGTTCCAAAGATTTTGTACACTAATGATTTTGGTATTGATTCCGAGTCAAATTTGAATTTATTCGTTTT
Organism: Haematobia irritans; assembly: GCF_050003625.1. NCBI lineage: Eukaryota > Metazoa > Arthropoda > Insecta > Diptera > Muscidae > Haematobia > Haematobia irritans. Next base: position 6,352,895 of record NC_134398.1, read on the forward strand.
TTCACCTTTTTCTTCATGAGCTATCACAGTGCTTTAAAACGTGCTAACGACAACTTAAATTTCCAAATTCAGACTCGACTTTAAGTAGAAATTATTCTATGTATACGTTTTTAAAATAAAATGTTGAAAAACCTCTTCTATTTTTGAACGCTATTTTGGTTTGTGGTCATGATACAAAAACTCCACAAATTTAAAGACTATTTCATTAATTTTTAGAATTGACCCTAGCCTTCTTTCATGAAAAGATACCCATTTTTAAGTTGAATCATTTAACTATAAGGACAAAACGACTTTATCGGCTTTTGGACAAGGAAAACAGTTTATATAAGAGAAATTCACAAATGCTATTATAACCAAAATTCGCGTTCGTATTTTAAGGACATGAAATCTTTGGCCTCACCACAATATTTTTTCAGTGCAATTCACATCTACTATTTTAATCTAGTAATATCATAATAACTTTAGAATATTATAATAACATAAAAAGGATAAACGAGTCAAATGCTAATATTCCTAATAATTTACTGACAGTTTATATAAGCAATTTGGATGGTAATAGTAGATTTAAAGTTTACGATAACTTTTATGAATACGAGGAAAAAAACTTTAAAACAAGGTGTGTTTGGTTCAAAAATGCCCGCATAATGGCTGGAATAATTATTAATGTTTCAATTGAGCTTTGAAATATGTGGAAAAGCTTATTCTGGCAGCAAGGCTTAGATAAAAACGAAGTTTTATCCATATTTCAATAGGAACATGTCGAAAATAAAAAAAGCCAAAAATAGCTAAAAGGGTCATGAAAAAAAGCCAGAAAAAAAGCTAAAAGCTAAATGCATTTTTTTCCCGCTAAACGTCTTCAAAAAAAGCCAAATCTAGCGGGAAAAAAGCTAAATTGGCAACGCTGATACTCACCACCATAGAATGGTGACGGGGGTATAATAAGTTTGTCATTCCGTTTGTAACACATCGAAATATCGATTTCCGACTATATAAAGTATATATATTCCTGATCAGGGAGAAATTCGAAGACGATATAACGATGTCCGTCTGTCTGTCTGTCTGGCTGGCTGTCTGTTGTAATCACGCTACAGTCTTCAATAATGAACCAATCGCGCTGAAATTTTGCACAAACTCGTCTCTTGTCTGCAGGCAGGTCAAGTTCGAAGATGGGCTATATCGGTCCAGGTTTTGATATAGTCCCCATATAAACCGACCTCCCGATTTGAGTCTTGGGCTTATAGAAATCGTAGTTTTTATCCAATTTGCCTGAAATTTGAAATCTCAAGGTATTTTATGACCATAAAGAGGTGTGCCAAAAATGGTGAGTATCGGTCCATGTTTTGGTATAGCCCCCATATAGACCGATCTCCCGATTTTACTTCTTGGGCTTATAGAAACCGCAGTTTTATCCAATTTACCTGAAATTGGAAATCGAAAGGTACTTTAGAACCGTAAAGAGGTGTGCCAAAAATGGTGAGCATCGGTCCATGTTTTGGTATGGTCCCCATATAAACCGACCTCCCGATTTGGGGTCTTGGGCTTATAGAAACCGTAGTTTTTATCCAATATGCCTGAAATTGAAAATCTAGAGGTACTTGAGGACCATCAAAAGGTGTGCCGCAAATGGCCCGTATCGTTCTATGTTTTGGTATAGCCCCATATAGACCGATCTCCCGATTTTACATCTTGGGCTTATAGAATCCGTCTTTTATATACAATTTGCCTGAAATTGGAGGTATTTTCCGGCCATAAAGAGGTGAGCTGAAAACGGTGAGTATCGGTCCATATTTTAGTATAGCCCCCATAAGAACGATCTCCCGATTTAACTCCTTGGGTTTCTAGAAACCGTAGTTTTTTATCCGGTTTGCCTGAAATTGTAAATATTCTGGTATTTTAGGATCACAAAAACGTGTATCGGATTAAGTTTTTATCGGTCCATTTGGTAATGCCTCCATATAGACCGACTTCACTTCTTGAGGGCGCACCGATAATGAAAATTGCTTGAAACTCAATGTAAAATTTCCAGATTTTACTTCTCGGGTGAAAATCTACAGATTTAAGATTTCAAATCAAGATGTTATTTTATAATTTTCTTGCACACTTACAAGAGATGTTAATGATTCCTCTAAAACTCAAACAAAAATGGTTCTTATAAATCCAGAATCTAAATTCGGGAAGTGTCCTCAAGTCCTCAAGCCCTCCTGAAATTTCAAATGAAACCCTAATAATTGGTTCATGGTGGTGGGTATTTAAGATTCGGCCCGGCCGAACTTACTGCTGTATATACTTGTTTTATTTCAGCTTAAAACCATACATTGACTAAACTATAAGTGTAGCTTAACCAACAGAGGGTTTAATGAACTGCCTGAATTTTTTCTGATAATTGGTTGATAAAGGGTGATTCTTTTGAGGTTAGGATTTTCATGCATTAGTATTTGACAGATCACGTGGGATTTCAGACATGGTGTCAAAGAGAAAGATGCTCAGTATGCTTTGACATTTCATCATGAATAGACTTACGATCTGCCACAACGTCGAATTTTCAGTGAATGGGCCCTAGAAAAGTTGGCAGAAAATCCGCTTTTTTATCGACAAATTTTGTTCAGCGATGAGGCTCATTTCTGGTTGAATGGCTACGTAAATAAGCAAAATTGCCGCATTTGGAGTGAAGAGCAACCAGAAGCCGTTCAAGAACTGCCCATGCATCCCGAAAAATGCACTGTTTGGTGTGGTTTGTACGCTGGTGGAATCATTGGACCGTATTTTTTCAAAGATGCTGTTGGACGCAACGTTACGGTGAATGGCGATTGCTATCGTTCGATGCTAACAAACTTTTTGTTGCCAAAAATGGAAGAACTGAACTTGGTTGACATGTGGTTTCAACAAGATGGCGCTACATGCCACACAGCTCGCGATTCTATGGCCATTTTGAGGGAAAACTTCGGAGAACAATTCATCTCAAGAAATGGACCGGTAAGTTGGCCACCAAGATCATGCGATTTGACGCCTTTAGACTATTTTTTGTGGGGCTACGTCAAGTCTAAAGTCTACAGAAATAACCCAGCAACTATTCCAGCTTTGGAAGACAACATTTCCGAAGAAATTCGGGCTATTCCGGCCGAAATGCTCGAAAAAGTTGCCCAAAATTGGACTTTCCGAATGGACCACCTAAGACGCAGCCGCGGTCAACATTTAAATGAAATTATCTTCAAAAAGTAAATGTCATGGACCAATCTAACGTTTCAAATAAAGAACCGATGAGATTTTGCTAATTTTATGCGTTTTTTTTTTTTTTAAAAAGTTATCAAGCTCTTAACAAATCACCCTTTAGTTTTGCTGCAAGTAGAGGATGCTGATGAGGAATGTGGTAATTCCGAAACGTGCGTCCATCTAACCATCTTGCAGTCTATAGGGCTTTGCCCAAATAAATTTGACAAACATTCTTTTCCCCTATTGGTTAAGCTACACTTGTAGTTTAGTCAATGTATGGTTTTAAGCTGAAATAAAAAAAAAAGAAACAAAATGTTTCTATAGAAAATTTTGTCAAAATTTTATGTCTATAGAAAATTTTGTCAAAATTTTATTTCTATAGAAAACTTTGTCAAAATTTTATTTCTATATAAAATTTTGTCAAAATTTTATTTCTATATAAAATGTTGTCAAAATTTTATTTGTATAGAAAATTTTGTCAAAATTTTATTTATATAGATAATTTTGTTAAAATTTTATTTGTATAGAAAATTTTGTCAAAATTTTATTTCTATAGAAAATTTTGTCAAAATTTTATTTCTATAGAAAATTTTGTCAAAATTTTATTTCTATAGAAAATTTTATTTCTATAGAAAATTTTATTTCTATATAAAATGTTGTCAAAATTTTATTTGTATAGAAAATTTTGTCAAAATTTTATTTATATAGAAAATTTTGTTAAAATTTTATTTCTATAGAAAATTTGGTAACAATTTTATTTCTATAGAAAATTTTGCCAAATTTTATTGCTGTAGAATATTTTTTCAAAATGTTATTTCTATAGGAAATTTTGTCAAAATTTTATTTCTATAGAAATTTTGGTAACAATTTTTTTCTATAGAAAATTTTGTCAAAATTTTATTCCTATAGAAAATTTTGTAAAAATTTTATTCCTATAGAAAATTTTTTCAATATTTTATTGCTGTAGAAAATTTTGTCAAAATTTTATTTCTATCGAAATTTTGGTAACAATTTTTTTCTATAGAAAATTTTGTCAAAATTTTATTCCTATAGAAAATTTTGTAAAAATTTTATTCCTATAGAAAATTTTGTCAATATTTTATTGCTGTAGAAAATTTTGTCAAAATTTTATTTCTATAGAATTTTTTTCAGAATTTTATTTCTATAGACAATTTTGTCAAAATTTTATTTCTATAGAAAATGTTTTCACAATTTTCTTTCTATCGAAAATTTGGTCAAAATTGTATTCCTATAGAAAATTTTGTCAACATTTTAATTCTACTGAAAATTTTGTCCAAATTTTATTTCTATAGGAAATTTGGTCAAAATTTTATTTTTATAGAAAATTTTGACAAAATTTTTATTTCTATAGAATGTTTTGTCAAAATTTTTATTTCTATAGAAAATTTTGTCAAAATTTTATTTCTATAGAAAATTTTGTCAAATTTTTATTTCTATAGAAAATTTTGTCAAAATTTTATTTCTATAGACAATTTTGTCAAAATTTTATTTCTATAGAAAATTTTATCACAATTTTAGTTCTATAGAAAATTTTGTCAAAATTTTATTTCTATAGAAAATTTTGACCATTTTTTTTGTTATAATTCAAAATTTTATTTCTATAGAATTTTTTTTCGGAATTTTATTTCTATAGAAAATTTTGTCAAAATTTTATTTCTATCGAAAATTTTGTCAAAATTTTATTTCTATCGAAAATTTTGTCAAAATTTTATTTAATTTCTATAGATAGATATAAAATTTTATTTCAATCGTTATTGTTGTTTTTTTGTTTTTTGATCTCAGCTTAAAGCCATGCATTGACTAAACTACAAGTGTAGCTTAACCAACAGAGGAAAAGTATGCTTGTCAAATTTATTTGGGCAAAGCCCTATAGACTGCAAGATGGTTGGATGTACAGCTGTTTCGGAATTACCACATTCCTCATCAGCATCCTCTACTTGCAGCAAAACTATCAACCAATTATCAGAATAAATTCGGGTAATTCACTCAACCCAACGTGAACTACACTTGAACCTCCCGAAAAAGGGTTTGATAGTCGGCTACTGCCTAAACAAATTTGCCAGCATATCTCTTTTCCTTTGCCAAACTCAAATCATCGATTTGTATGTATTTATTTCAATAGAAAATTTTGGCAAAATTTTAATTCTACAGAAAATTTTGTTAAAATTTTATTTCTGTAGAAAATTTTGTCATCATATTATTTCTATAGAAAATTTTGTCAAAATTTTATCAAAATTTTATTTCTTGAGGAAAATTTATCAAAATTTTATTTCTTGAGGAAATTTTGTCAAAATTTTATTTCCATAGAAAATTTTGTCAAAATGTTATTTGTATAGAAAATTTTATCAAAATTTTATTTCTTGAGGAAATTTTGTCAAAATTTTATTTCTATAGAAAATTTTATTAAAATGGGCTAGTTCATGAAAATGGGCTATAACGCCCAATGTAACACAACAGATCTCGTTAATGAGAGCTATACAAACATATAACAATTAGAAGGCCGGTACAGAAACCGAGATATGATTGTGGCTCATATTAAAACCCATAAACAGAAATTTGCCGTGAATACAATTATTACCTGTCCTTAAAATGCAAAGACGAATTTTGCTTAGCATAGACAATACATTTCCCGAATACAAAATTTTACTTCTTTACCAAGAGTCGATGAACTTGTCAATGAAACCGCTTTGTGATACCATAAGTGGCGAATTTCTCATCAATGAGTGCTGTCCGATGCTAAGTTTAGTTCACTGAACTCCTTTTTATAACGGAGTCCGAAGGGTGTTTAAAATTGCAATAGAACCCGTAACAGAAGCTTTGAAACACTCAACAATGTCACTAGCATTAATGAGAGGGGTGGTTAGGTTAGGCTAGGTATAGTGGCAGCCCAATATTTCAGGTTCACTTAGACTATTCAGTCCATTGTGATACCACAGAGGTGAACTTATCACTGAGTATTGCCCGATTCTATGTTTAGCTCAATGACAAGGGATCTCCATTTTGTGGTCGAGTCCAAATGGCGTTCCACGTTGCATGTGGTTTCACTGCAACGTGGAACCCTTGAAACACTCAGAAACCAGCACTACTGAAAGGGAATAAGCCCACAGCTGAAATTCCAGCAAAAAATGGAGCACTATTTCAGAAGGATTGTAAGGGAGAGAGGCAGTACCAACTGCTTAAAAAACAACCGAATCAGCGCTGATTTTTGTGGGAGATGTCCCGATTTACTATTTTATAGCATTGCTGGTATGAAGGAAAACACACGCAGAGAAGGGATATGATCACCTCAAACATGTTTCAAGAGCAAAATGTTATTTTGTGTGGTGACCATGTAACATGTTTGACCTGCTTGCCGAAATCAGATACATGATTTCCGAGAAAATAACATGGTTGCGAAAACCATGTTACATGGTCACCACCCAAAAATAAGATTTTGCTCTTAAAACATGTTTGAGGTGAATATATTCCTTCTCTGGGTGCAGCACTACCTTTCATGCATCTATATTACATGGATGGGTTGCAATAACGTAAACTTTCTTTCCTGGTGGTAATTTTAATATTAGGTAATTTTTTCAGTGTAGTACTTGCCTAAAGCCTGTTGAATAATTTTCGCATTTGTCTTTGTTTCATCGAAACTGAAGCTGAATAAATAATAATCGATGTTATTTTCCCTTTTTCAGCAGACAAAAACTGCTGAAATAATATTGTTTTCTGTTCAAATTTTCTAAATTTTCCTTTATAAATTTTTCAATAAAATTTATTTGTATTTTCAATACAATTAATTTATTAAACATTTTCTAAGACAGAGTCTGGCGGATTTAAATTCATGATGGAGGGTATATTGGCTTCTTTTTTATATTTTCTTCATACTGTGGGTATAAATGAATAACTTGGTTGTTTTGTTCGATTTATCTTAAAACATTATGCAATTTATTTATAAATTGTTTATTATTAATAGATATATACTTCATATTGTGTAACATCATCATACACAAGACATACAAGTATACAATACATGTCTAGAAAACAAACAAAAAAATTTGGGGAAGGGACAAAAAGGACTACAAATTATAATAGTAAAGTAAAACATAAGAATTTTTTTATGTATATATAGGAGAGTAAAGTACATGGAATACAAATTAAAATAAAAATATTTCGTTTTTTTTTTAATATATAATATATAAAATTAATTTAATATAATACATTTTGTACAAAATTTTAATGAAATTATTAACACATAACTTAAGAAGAGGTAGGCGGTCCGATGAATAGAAAAAAAACAAAAAGAAAAACCAAAGAAAATAAATCAAAACTTTTAAAGATACCTAAAAAAACGGGGGGAGGTTAAGTTACACTCTGTTCCCCCCGTGCATATTGAAACGAGCAAGTCAATTAATTCAAAGTGAACATATGAAAATTATCTATTGATTATTTATGAAGACAATGTTAGGCTTTACAGGCTAAAAAAAAAAAAGATTTCCCGGATATTTCTCAATTATTTTCTATTGATTCAGAGAATAAGAACGTCTACATGAGGAAGTTATCCCCCATTTTAGCAAAATTTATTTTATTTGAAATTAATTTTCTTTCTTTCCGCCTTTTCCTTTCTTATGGAGGGGTTCTATTGTGTGTCAGTGTCTGTGTATGTTTCTTTTCATTTTCTTGAGATAGGAATTAAATTTCTATAGAAATGTAAGTAACATCAATTAAGCCATAATTAAGTAACAAATTTGCCCAGGGTTTTTACTCCCACATCTCAACTAAAGTATATCTAACTACCTACGTACGCTCTAAATGCTACGTTTAATGCTAACTAACGTGCGCTTTGCTTCACGCTTACATTCATTCTCATACATTCTTTCACTAGATCTTTAATTTCCAGCTCTCTGCTCTCCGTGGAGGTGCAGAGGGAGGCATTCCATTCCATAGAATTTCATTGATTTAACGCTTAAAATATATATACTCGTAACATATAGTGATTGTGTGTTTTTGTTTTATAAGTGATTGTGTCCAACACTCCACTTCTTCCCGCCCATGCTTCCCGCTGTTGCATTGGATGTCGACTAATCCCGATTTTTTGCTGGTTGGGGCCAAAACAGGTGGTTTCAATTTATTTCTTTCCTACTGGAGGGGAGGGACGATGGCATTCTTAAAGTTGCACTTGGAATGATTGTGTTGGTGGTTTGGGTGGTGATATGAATGGATTGGTACTGTGTAGGGGTGCTGTTGACCCAGCAATGGCTGTGGGCATATCGGGCGATAGAGGTTTTGTTACTCCGGCCACCCATTCCGCATCGAAGGGATCATTGAGGCCGGGCACCGAACTCATTGACTGGGTTCGTCCTCCAGCGGCAAGCATAGGCCCCCGCTTATGCGGAGCTGGTGAAGTACTTTTGACTACCTGACCCAGCCACTGGTCAGCTTTGGGCAGTGTGGCTTCGGCTAGCGATGTCTTCTCCGTACTCGTTGGAAGTGTTGGCGTATTGCTGGGTGTCTGAGGTGGCGTATTCAAAATCGCTGGTGAGGCCGTAGCAAGACGAGGTGTTACTTTTGCTGTGGGTGTTACAATACCAAAACTATTGGTACTGCTGGGAGAGGAGATTACTTTCTGGTAGTGCTTCTCAGCAGCTATGATATTCTGGTTAATGCTCAAGTTATTGTTGAAATTGAGATCATCGGCAGCACCTCCAGAAGATGCTGCTAGCACCGTGTCATTTTGTGACAGCAAGGTCAGTCCTTGGCTGAGCTCTTGACAGAGTTGACTAACTGTTTCACCACCATTTTCCAATTCCAGGGCCCCGGGCCGGGCTGGCGACACCTCTGGTATGGGCGATACACTACGATTGGGTGTGGTCAAGCCTAAAGTTAATCCCGAGGCAGCAGCCATAAAGGCCTTTTGACGCTCAGCATTGGACGGAAGATCGTTGATACGCAATGACATCTGACGCTTAAAGGGTGACTGTGTACCAATTGTGCTGAAGGCCCTGAAAGAACCTTGACGCTCCAACATTGAAGGTGTGGCATGAGGTCGTTCAATTGCAAATGGATTAAAAGGCTTCGGCTGGGGCTGTATTAACGCCGATGGTGTATCTATGCCACGCTCATTGTTGGCCATACGTTCGGTCATAGTCTGTTGACGGAATGAGCCAGTCCTTGTGAAGGTATTGTTCTTTGTATCGAAGGTCATTGTGACTCCACATTCTTTGTCACGTCGTTGTTTGCGCTCCAGACATACAGCAAAGGCACAGCCTACGGCATGCGAAAGACGTTCACCGGAATCCTTCACGGCCAAAAAGCCATGACACATCCAACGACGTGTTGTACCATCGCGACAAATGTAACTGAAGCCACGCTCATGATTGCGATCTGGAGCACAAAAACTGACTTTCTCTATAGTTTGATCGACAATAAGGCCCTTAGTTTCGTCATCAACTACACGTAAGCCATCGCCACTGACATGAAGTAAACCGCGAACCGGGCGACGACGAGAGTTCTGAAAAGAGAAATGCAAAAAAACAATGAGAATGAGAATTGAGACAAAAATATTAAAGAGAGAATTGAAAGAGGTTAATTGAGAGGCTTAGAGAGCTAACTTTCACACGATGGTGAGAATGAGAATGAATTGAGACACATATATGGAGAGAAAGCGAATTGAAAGAGTGAAATTGAGAGGCTTATGGCGTTTTCTTTTCTTGTAAAAAATTCACACTTTTTTTGCATTTTGCCCGGAAAATGTACTCTTTAGGTTCTTTTCTAAAAAAACAGGCAAAAGTGCGAAAAGGCTTCGAATTCTGTTGTGAAAATAGCGCCACGCATAGAGGCAAATTACGGGCATTTTCAGCACTGCCAACAAACGAGAGTGCTGCGATTGCCCTGTTTCCTTCTTTGAATTCTTTTCTGCCCGCTGAAATGATAGCATTTTTTTAGGTTTCTGGTAACATTTTAAAAATGCGCATTCTGTACAGACAAAATGAAGGCAAAGCACTTTTTTCAGAAAAGAAAACACCATTAGAGAGCTAACCTACACACAATGGTCTGATTATCTCAGTGAGTGAAGTATTTTTAATGCAGAGTGAACAGAGCCAAATATATTACTGGTTTCCTAGGTAAATTATCTAGGCAACATAGCTATCTTAGTTAACATTAACTGTTAACTGTATTGTGTATCTATTCACCACAAGTGGTGAAATTTTCTCACAGCAAAGAGAATGGCCCAATATCGGCTCTTTTATCTCAATTTGGTTTTGTAGAGTACTAAGAATTTTAACATCGGAATTTACCAGTAATGGGTTCTAAACTATTGGATATACAATAAACTACTGAGTATTTAATCCCAAAGTATGGATAGAAGCTATTTACCAAATTTCTAAAAATACAGAATAATTAAATTAGGATAAATGGTGGATGCCATCTGTATTATTTCAACATGGGGATCTCCCATAATATTTCAAATTTCAAATTATTTTCTTATTTTTAATATTCTTGCAACACATCTATCTCTGCCTTTCCCTCTATTTTAAGACAAGCTTATAACATTTTTCTAATTTATTGTATCAACTACTATTGTACGCATTGTCTTGCAAACTGTAGATGTTGGTCGTAATTCATTGAACTCAAGGTCAAAGAGAGCTTAATAAATGTTTAATTAAAACAGCTTGATATGGTTGTACTACTACGATATTAATTAAGGAAACTCTTCTTTTTTTGGTTCATAATTGCACAAATTCTCAGATCAGTAAAAGTTCAATAAACCTATATAAATTAAATAAAGTCAGTGGAGCAATATTTCAGCCGAGTGGTCAAGCTGGACAAAGCATTAAAAGGCGGAAACAAATTTAAAACAAAGAAGAAAAACTAAAACCCACCAAAAATATTACAAATATATATAGTTCATAACAAAGAATAAATGATCATGGTGTTGAATAAGCGATTTACCAGGATGGGAGATTCTTTCGTTTCAGGACTTTAATTTACTTTATATTCCAAAGAGGCAATGAAAGATTTCATATAGAGAGACCGATTATTTGATTTCTTTGTGCAATCTTAAGGAAATCATATAAAAATTAAGGATTGTAGATAAATTGCCAGAAGCTATATCGGGGAATAGAGATCAACCATCGATCGTTATGAAAAAAGATAGACATAAACCCTCCTCCTATCATGGGGCTAAAATAAATTCCATATTTCAAGCAAATGAAGGATTCTACATGGTCAAGGAGTCAAATTAGTGTATCGACCCACCGTGCGGTGGATTATCCCACCTCAGTAATGCTGGTGACATTTCTGAGTGTTTCAAAGCTTCATACTCAACAAAGCAAATTTGACCTATGCAACTTTCTACCGAGCTTAACCAGCCTAAACACAAACACATATTTTTCCTATCCTTCAGTAGGATAGCTTCAATGCTCAGTTTCGACCAAACACCAAAAAGTTTTTCAGCGGTGGATTATCCCCCTCAGTAATGCTCGTGACATTTCTGGGTGTTTCAAAGCTTCATACTCAACAAAGCAAATTGGACATACCTACTTTCTACCGAGCTTAACATGTCTAAAGACAAACACATATTTTTCCTATCCTTCCGCAGGTTGGCTTCAATGCTCAAGGCGGCATCAAGATTACATCAGGCAGACGATTGGACGGACACAATCTTAGAATTGTATTCTAGCTAATAACGAACAAGGAGGAGCCTCGATGAACAAGGAGGAGCCTCGATGAAGCTGGTTCCGCCATGAAACTCAAGCGGTCAAAACTGGGGATCGGCTTAACAGGTTGGCTGATAAGTCTCCGGTCTGACACATAGATGGCGTCGCTAGTATTAAATGCGTATTATTTTTATATAGTACCAACCTTGAAATGATTCGTGTCAAAATTTGACGTCTGTAAGTCAATTAGTTTGTGAGATAGAGCGTCTTTTGTGAAGCAACTTTTGTTATTGTGAAAAAAATAAAAAAAAGGAATTTCGTGTTCTGATAAAATACTGTTTTCTGAAGGGAAAAAAATACGGTGGAAGCAAACACTTGGCTTGATAATGACTTTCCGGACTCTGCCCAAGGGAAATCAAAAATAATTGATTGGTATGCAAAATTCAAGCGTCGTGAAATGAGCACGGAGGACGATGAACGCAGTGGACGCCTGAAAGAGGTGGTTACCGACGAAAACATCAACAAAATCCACAAAATGATTTTGAATGACCGTAAAAAGAAGTTGATCGAGATAGCAGAGACCTTAAAGATATCAAAGGAACGTGTTGGTCATATCATTCATCAATATTTGGATATGCGGAAGCTCTGTGCAAAATGGGTGCTGCGCGAGCTCACATTTGACCAAAAACAACAACGTGTTAATGATTCTGAGCGGTGTTTGCAGCTGTTAACTCGTAATACAGCCGAGTTTTTCCGTCGATATGTGACAATGGATGAAACATGGCTCCATCACTACACTCCTGAGTCCAATCGACAGTCGGCTGAGTGGACAGCGACCGGTGAACCGTCTCCGAAGCGTGGAAAGACTCAAAAGTCCGCTGGCAAAGTAATGACCTCTGTTTTTTGGGATGCGCATGGAATAATTTTTATTGATTATCTTGAGAAGGGAAAAACCATCAACAGTGACTATTATATGGCGTTATTGGAGCGTTTGAAGGTCGAAATCGCGGCAAAACGGCCCCATAGGAAGAGGAAAAAAGTGTTGTTCCACCAAGACAACGCACCGTGCCACAAGTCATTGAGAACGATGGCAAAAACTCATGAATTCGCTTCGAATTGCTTCCCCACCCACCGTATTCTCCAGATCTGGCCCCCAGCGACTTTTTCTTGTTCTCAGACCTCAAAGAGGTGGTCGCAGAAACGGAGGCCTATTTTGAGGCAAAATAGAAGGAGTACTACCAAATTGGTATCAAAAAATTGGAAGGTCGTTATAATCGTTGTATCGCTCTTGAAGGGAACTATGTTGAATAATAAAAACGAATTTTGACAAAAAAATGTGTTTTTCTTTGTTAGACCGGGGACTTATCAGCCAACCTGTTATATGGAGACTGTATATATGGAACCGGACCGATATGGAACAATTTTTATGATTATTAGAGAGTATATACTAACATCAAATTTCCAACGTATATACTAACATCAAATATCCCATCGATATAATTTGCTTTTCCGCGAGACTCCAACAGTCATATCCAAGCTTATATGTGGTCTTTACCTAAAAGCTGTCCGATATATCCTGATTCCTTCGTATGTTAGAGTGATTTCAATAGTTGGACGTGCGGACGGACGGACGGACGGATATCGCTAGATTGATTCGCAATATCACCCCGACAAAGAGTACATATAATTTATGGGATTTGAGAGCAACATTTCTATGCATTACAATTGGAATGAAAAAGTTCGTATACCCCCATCCTAAGGAGGACAGTATTAATTGTGGGTTCTTAAACTGAATTTCTTAAAACTAAAATTGATTATATGGAGTTCTGATTTCAAACTTAAAAAATATATATCAACTTACCCGTAAAACTTTGAGGGCTTCCTCGCAAACTTGCATACCGCGCGATTCAAAAACTTCAACACATCCCAGATATTTAACACCAAATGAACAGGTGGCAGTACGTACAGCCTCTTCATCGGCCTGCCATTGGTGGGGTTTTGAGGATTCTGGGACACGATCCTTTCGACGTCTAAACGAATCACGAAAGGATCGTCGCAAACGATCCATTTTCTTGGGTGATTTTTTACTAAAACGAAATGAGGCGGATTTCTGTTGAGAGAAGACAAAAACATAAACAAAACATTAGTAAGAGCATAAAGAAAAACAAACAAAAATCTCTCACAAGCCTTAAATACACAAAAAAGAGAAACAAGTGTTTTTTGGGAGAGAGAGAAAGAGCGATGAATAGCTTTACTTCAATGTTCACCTCAAATTCGCTCAATTAAACCTACCCCATTTGCAACATCACCAAATTTTCCTCTTTGGAAATTGCCCCGCTCTAATGGCTCATGCGTGTGTGACGATGTGTTACCCATCACGGTCTGTTAATGATTGCTGCTGCTGCTGACGTAGCCGATAATATTACACGACAATGATGATTGTGAGACGATGTATTTTTTTCTTCGTACCGATACCGATGTATTAGGGCTCTGGTTGTTATTGTTGTTGTTGTTGTTCTGCTCCTGGTTTAAGGGTTTCTTGGTGTATGATGTATGTATGTGTGTGTGACTTTTTTTATTCTAGCTGTCCTTTACCTATGTTTACCGATCCACTATACGTGAGAGAATTTCCCAAAGTGTCCGTTACAATTTAAATCGAGTTTAAACCGGTAGCACTCAACCATGTAAACATATGGCAGACAGCTAGCCCAGGGGTAGTGAGAACAGAATATGGAATACAAATTGCGTATTTATCACCCAACAGCCTAAGATCGATATGGAATGTTTACTTTACGCCTTGAGAAGGGAGTAATGGGGATTTTCGTTTATTATTTAATATCACAATTATCTATTATCGTTTCGCTTCCTTAATTATAGAAATCGATATTGTGTATTGACTGTCTCGTTGTGTTTTTTTACAAATTCCAATTTCGATTAAATTGATTTATTGATAAATTTGCATTGATTTGTTTGCAATTATCAATAACTGTACAAGTGTTTTATTGATTTTTATTGCTTTATTTGATTGTAATTCCATTAAAAGTAAACTATTCAATCGTTGGGCCTTCCAATATTGACCATTCGATCTGTTGGTTGGTTTGATTGTGATTTTTTTGGGGGGGGGATGAAGATGACGTAGTCCAATGTTTCTGGTTGAATTGAATTGAGTTCTTTAGGTTGTTTTACAGGAAAATAAAAATACACAAATATTTGGCTGTAAAGAAATAAAAATAAATTATTAATCATGCTAAAGTCCCTAATGGAGATATACAAAACAATCTCCAATAATCCAAACGAATGAACGAACGAACGAATGTGTCTGGTTTTAAATTTCAGTTTTTAAGCTTTGCTTGGTTCTATACATCTATCATCTATCACTCAAATATTTCACAACAGCCTTTTGTCTAATGCCCAATTCATGTTGTCTACCGGACCTCATTTGTTTGTAACCCTCTTTTTTTGTTTGGTTTGCTACTATCATGACTAATGAATCTTGTGGATCTTAGTCATTAGATGCAACAAAACTTTTAGACTCTCTCTCTCTTTGGGTATTACCCCAACCCACCCACTCTCCATGATGTGTAAACGCATTTAAATCTCATACCTCATTTTGTAATCTCTGTAAATTATGTCGATGCACTCTTCTAACCCCTTCGTAAGGTCTCATACTTAATGACTCAGTCATGGAATTGAATTGAAAACCGCACTTTTGTGGGTGTGTTTGTTTGTGCAAGATAATAAACCATCTATAATAATTTACACCCATAGAGACACTTAGATGTCTGTTATCGATTCATACTACAGTTGGGGTCAAAATTGTATTCAAAAATTCACTTTTTTTTATGCAGAATAATAAAAGGAATACAAAGGCATGGTAATAAAGAGGAAATATTTTATTAATATTAACAAACTACCACACAGCACAATAGTTGCAGTTCTTTGTAAATCATTCAATTTAATGTTCATTCAAAATGTTATTCCAGAGATGGAATTTTTACACTTCACAAGAAGTTATTTTAAGGAGATAAATAAAATAAAATAAAATAAAATAAAATAAAAAGGCATTTTAATATAAAGGAAATTTGTTTTTAATATTAAAAATAGGCCATCCAACAAAAAAATTTGAAAGTTATTCCTACAGGAATGAACCCCGTTAAAGTACACTCAAAAAAATGCTTACATAGATTCAAAGATTTTGACCTTCCCTTAAGGATTTTGGTATTGATTGCGAGCCAAAGATGCGGCTCCTTTAAAATAAAGCATTTTTAGCGACCTATCTGGCTTTAAATCTAGGATCAATAAAATTAAAATTAGGATTCAGATCTCATTTATAGAATTTTCATTTTATTTTCGCGATATATTAATAAAGCTATTCACGTACAAACAAATGACAGTTTAAAAAGCCAAATTAACGCGTATACTTCAAAGTAAAAATATTTTCTTAATTCAAAAAAAAAACTTTAAACCAAAAATGCTAAATCCTCAAAATAAATCTTAGCCTATATTTGAAGCTTTTTAAAGATTCAATATTTCAGTTAATTTAAGGTCGATTTCTTTAAATAAAAAATGTTTTTCTTTATTTTAAGAAAAAAATTTCTTAGTTCAAAGACATACGACTTTAACGGAGGGATACAAATTTACAAAATTTGTTTCCAACTTTTAATGAAAAAATTTTTTGAAGTAAATATTATAAAATTTGTTTTAATTAAAATGTCATTATTTTAAAGAAATTTCTGCTTAATATTTTGTAAATTGCGCATCATAAAATTTATGTAGCATAATCTTTAATATCTCGTAAATATTTTTTTCAGTGTACATGCAAAACTGTTCTTTCACAGATGGAATTTTTTTATTTCACTAGAATTCGTGATATAGTCATACCCAATTTTCGAAATAAATTTAGGTCAGGTTAGGTTAGGTATCGTGGTAGCCCGATATTTTCAGGCTAACTTAGACTATTCAGTCCATTGTGATATAACAGTGGTGAACTTCTCTCTTATCACTGAGTGCTGCCCAATTGTATATTTAAATTTAAATTGTATGTATTTGAGCATGTATAAAACATAGCAAGGATAAATAAAATAAAGAAAATTTCCAAAACTATACTAAAAAGGGCATCGATTGCTTTCTAGACAGATGTGGAATTTTTGCTAAAATATTGACTAGTATTACAACGTTTTTAAGTGGAACTTTTATGTTTAAAAAGTTAAGAATTTTTTTTTAAGTTTTAGTTTAATATTATTTTTTTTTATTTAAATCCGAAATACTGAAATATCCTTAAATACAATTCAATTTCAATTTTCAATTCGTGGAATGTGCGATAAAATATTGGCCAGTATTACAACGTCTTTAAGTGAAGCTTTTAAGTCTAAAAAGTTAAGAATTTTTTTTATTTTGAGTTTTTTTTTTTTTTTTTTTAATTAAATCCGAAATACTGAGATTTCCTTAATTTCGATTCAATTTTAATTTTTAATTCGTGGAATGTGCGATCAAACATTGGCCAGTATTACAACGTCTTTAAGTGGAGTTTTTAAGTCCAAAAAGTTAAGAATTTGTTACAATTTTAGTTTATTTTTATATTTTTAATTAAATTAATTACAACGTCTATTATTATAGTATTAATTACAACGTCTTTAAGTGAAGCTTTTAAGTTCAAGAAGTTAAGAATTCTTTAAAGTTTTAGTTTATTATTATATTTTTAATTAAATCCGAAATACTAAAAAATCCTTAATTTAAATACAATTTCAATTTCCATTTCGAGGAATTTGCGATAAAATATTGGCCAGTATTACAACCTCTTTAAGTGGAGCTTTTATGTCTAAAAGTTAAGATTTTTTTAATATTGAGTTTATTTGTTTTTTTTTTTTTAATTAATTCCGAAATACTGAAATATCCTTAATTTCAATTCCATTTCAATTTTCAATTCGTGGAATTTGCAATAAAATATTAGATAGTATTACAACGTCTCTAAGTGGACCTTTTAAGTCTAATAAGTTAAGAATTTTTTTAAGTTTTAGTTTATTTTTTAATTAAATCCGAAATACTGAAATTTCCTTAATTTCAAATCAATTTCAATTTTCAATTCGTCTTTATTAGTCTGCATTTCTGTTTATATTTACAATGTTTGAGTGAGATCTTATCTTCTGGATATTGCTACAAATAATGTGAATTTTTCACCACTTCTAAATCCAAATAGGACATTTTCTTGTTATCCCAGGCAGACAAAAATATCACTAATATTTTTTTCCAATAAAATTTTAAATGAATTTAAAAAAGTATTCAATTAATAAGTCATGGATTCAATTAATTTTTTAATCAAAAGGTAAATTCCCTAAAAAAATTTAATTACATTAAATAATTTTTTTGGAATTGATGTCATTATTATCGACTGGTATTATTTCTGTGATAAAAACGGTTTAAAATAAACATTAATGACTTAAATTTTAATGTATATTTTTATATTTAATTTTAATTGTAATATTTTATTTTTATTATTAATTTAATTTATTATTAATTTAGTTCATTTTTTAATTAGATTAAATTAATTAAGTTTAAAACATTTACATCTGTTTTCTCCCTAATTTAAAATTATTTTTCAGTAATTCTATTTTAATGTGGGTATTAAGTTCGAGTTTAATAATCCATTTTAAGGAATACAAACTTTGTGCAAATTTGCTTTGGGCTATTCCCCATCAAGTTAAAATAAAATTTGCAACAAATATGTATAATTTTATGCCTTTTTTTACTGATTTAGTTTTCACTTTAGCGGCTAAACTCGAACTTAATACTCACCTTTAATGTTTATTTTTCTCTTAATTAAATTTTAATAATAATTTTTTTTATAATATCTACTCCTAGTTAAAAAAAAAAACAATCTTTAACCCAGTAATTAGAATTAAATATAAAAATTTAATCGAAATTATTTATATGAACATTAATAATAGCTTAATAATTTTAATGATATATTGAGAACACAACTCTAAGTCAGTTAAGCCTTCATAGTATATAATAAAAGCAAATTAATTAAATGTTTTGCATACGACATATATGTATCCATTAATTTATATTTATACAATGAATTGATTTAACAATCAATCATTATATTTCCATGTGTTTGTTGTTCATTAACGTTTCAAACAATAGCAAAAAACAAAAACTACAAAGTAAGCTTTAATAAAAAGTCTCAAATATTCTCATTTCGGATGATATGGTTTTCTATTGATGGAGCTAATTATTATGAAGATATCTACAAATAGAAATTTATGCAAATAAAAAAAAAGACTATGGCGAATGACAATACTTTATAATGATAATAATATAAACAAATAGAACAATACGTTTGTGTTGTTGTTATCAATATAGTTCTATGACACATAGTAGGAGGTATAAATTTCTTGATTGTGGCAATATTTCTAAACTTATTAACACTTCACAAGCAATGGATTGACTCAGAACAAAACCAAAGAAGCGGAATTCGAGTGGTTTTTCTATGTTATTATTAATTATTAATAATTTTATGTAATTTTATTTTTTATTATTTATATTAAATTATTGTTGTATTCAATATGGTATATATAACATAATTTAATTAATCAACAAATCAGAGTTATTATACTTTTTTAAGAAACTACACGCAAAGAAAAAAAAACGTGTACCGAAAACGTTTTTCTTTTGTTAGAGTTTTTTGAATTGCTTCGAAAATTTTAAACTTTTATCACCAAAAAAATTCGTTTATTACAACATTTTTATTTTTTCAATAAAAAAAGTCCAGTCCATTTCGTTTATATCAAACACTGTTCTTTTCTGAATTTAGGTCTTTAATAAGACACATTTTACAGTTCACAATTTAATATACTACAATGTAATGTTGAACATTTTTTCGAAATCTTCCGAACATATCTGGAATATATGTAAAAAAAAAAACAAAAAAAAAAAAAACTTTGGTCGAAGCAGGGATCGAACCCACGACCCTTGGCATGCAAGTCGGACGTAGCACCCACTGTTCCACGGTGCCAAACTAAATGTTTGTTTCTGTTAAATAAACTTTGTTTATTCGGTTCATGGGCGCCGCAAGCTATGCTATATAAATATAACTTATATGGATATTTATCTATTGATGACCATAACAGGTACATAGCTCAGTGGTTAGTGTGTTGGCTTACAAAGTGCATGGTCCGCGGTTCGATTCTCCGTCCAGGCGAAATATAAAAAAAAAAATTATAAAATCGTATAATTTCTTCTTTGGTATTACAGGAAAAGGTGTTAAGAACTAAAAAAACCTCGTCGATGTGAGAAAGATGTGAGGGAAAATGCAATTAGCAAGAAAACAATGTTTTTTTTAGTTTGTCTTTATGAAATTGTTTTTACATCCTGGAAAAGAATAAACGTTTATCACAAAAAGTATCTACTTTTCTTCCAAATACACTTCCTTACAGCGAAAATCAAATGAGAAACGAACTTTGTTTGTCTAAAATTTCGTTTGGGAGGAAAGAATTTTTTTTTTTGCGTGTAATAACTTTGTGGTTTAGGTTATAAAAAAGGTTCACAAAAACAACAACATGATTCAGCTCCCACATAAATCGGTACCCGTTGATTTATTTTTATATAATTGTTTTTATTAGTTCTTAATATTTATTTTATTTAATTTTATTTAATTTAATTTTATTTTATTTTATTTTATTTTATTTTATTTTATTTTACTTAATTTAATTTTATTTAATTTAATTTTATTTTTTTATTTCCTATATTTTTATTATAATATTTATTCTGTTTTTTTTTTCGCAACAAAAAATGCGGAAAGATTTCCTTAATTTAATCTTGACATCTGCAATTTGAACTTGAACTACCTTGGCAGTATAATATACAAAATTAGATAATCTAAACAAAAATTTATTTTTTTGTTGTTGTATTTGTATACATCTTAGATAAGAACATTTAAGTGTTGACATTTAACTAAAAGCAAAATAATTTTTCCAAACGAACCTGTTATAAAGAGGTTGACAGGCCAACCAACCCTTTTTAAACTTTGGTCTAAGACATTTTACTAGACTAGAAAATGGAAAATAACCGCCACCACTAACTAAAGGTTGTCCTCTTAAAATTGATTTTACACTTTTTTTATCTCGCTTATTATTTTTTTTTTTTTTTTTTGCTTGAATAATACGCAAAACAAAACTCTTATATGTACATAAGAAAACAAAATAATAAAACAAACAGAGGGGGTTTAGACTTTGTTTTTATTTCGTCTTTAATTTTTTGTTTACTACTACTGCATAAACCATGTGATGTTGCCTTAAAAGTGTCACTCACAATACTCTTGGTTAGTGTTTACGCCGCCTTTGTTGGTTTATCAACTGAGCAACTGAACAATAATAACAACAACAATCCTAGCAACACACAACTACTACTACTCACACACAATGTCAATATTTCCCCCTCACCATATTATCTGTGAGATTTCTATTCACAACCACAATGAATTTGTTATTGTTAAAGAGTAAGACATTGCTTTTATGCAAAAGTAACAGTGATAAGTCCAGCTAGTGTTGGCCACTGTAGTTTGTTTGTATTTAAATCCATTTTGGCTAAATAAATTTTTAATGCAAACTTGGGATTTTTTTCTATGCTGTCGCCTGTAGGCCGAGTACATAGATAGATCCATGTCTGCTTTTAAGGTAAAACATTAACAAGTTTTCCCACCTGGCTATAGTTACATTGGTGTGTGTGTTTTTATTTTTTTGGAGTATGAAAGCCAAATCTAACTGTAAATAGTTAATGAATGTAAATCAGTGCAGTAAACAACTACCAGCAGGTTTTAAACGCAAATGCACAAAAAAGAGCATAGGCCACCCCTTCCATGCAACGGCTGCCACAAACTTGTCTAGACTAAATAGTGTGGCAATATCTTACATTTTGTGGTCTATAAAACAGCTGATTTATGTCAAGTGCGGAATAAAGTTGTGGTTGGATTAGATTATGCATTGTGGGTGTCTATTACGAAAGACTCACTAAGGAGGATTTTCTTATTTTTTTCCAACCGGTCTATCCGGTTTATGGATGTTGGAAAGAAGTTCACACATCCTTGAAAAAATCCCATAGAAAAAATCATGAACGACGTGGTCATTTCGAAACGATCCGTTCATGACAGTGAATCAACACACATGTGTTGTCAAACTGAGAACAGATGGGGTCAATCTGACAACGTAAAACTGACACTATACGAAGTTCAAGATGGGCGCATTATTGGTAAAATTTACAAATTTTAAGAAAGTCTGAACTACACAGAAAAAAATTTCACGAACATTTTTCCAATTAAAGGGTTAATTGAGTTTTAAAAAATATTCAATAAAAAATTTACTGATTCAACAATTTTTTTAATTGAAACAAAAATCAATCACAAAAATTAATTGTATCATTTAATTTTTTAATTGGATCAATTAATTTTTTAATTGACTATAAATTATTTTTTTAATTGATACTATCATTTCTGTGATTGAAGGCATTTCAATTAAATAATTAATTGGATCAATTAATTTCATGGTTGAATCAAAAAATAAAATGCTTATATATTAATATTGTGGGAGGCACAAATTTAGTAAATCTTTATGCTTCATTTGTGTATACTTATTTCCCCTCAAAACTTAATAATTCCAAGAACTCAAATAGAATTAAATTGGCTTTAGTGCCATATAGGGTTCATTTGAGTGTAACGTCATGCTCTTGAAACATGTTTCAAGTGATTATAAATAGCTCTTTTATCTTAGGTTAGGATATAATGGCAGGCCTTTTTATTTTATATTAAAGGCCCCTTTGGAAATTATATTTCGATTAAGGTCATTTATAAAATCTCTTTTTTGTGCTCTTTAACTGGGATTCCTTAATTGACTGGGATTCATCACTTGTGGTACCACAATGGGCTGAATAGTCTAAGCAAGAATAAAATAATGGGCTATCGCTATACCTAACCTAATCTAACTTCGTTTATAAGGCAAAGAATATTGATCTAATCCTTTTACGAAAGAGAGAAGAACGGAGAGATTACCAAGCTTTCCCAACGCTGTTTTATTCTAGCAAACAGATTAAAGTAGAAATAAGAAACGAATTTTCAGCATTTTTAACATAATCAACCTGCTAACACAAACTAAACTTAAGTGACTCTATCTCCAAAATAATTAAATTAAAATAATTTTCTGAAACATTAATTTTTAAAACATCTATATCCATTTCTTTTTTTGCATAACTTCATCAGCAAAAGCAAACCTTACTCATCTAACTAAAAAAGAGATTAGTTCTCAGAGGTGCTCTCTCACAGAGCTTATTTGATGGTAAGGCAAGGAATATAGATCTACGCCTCTTTGAGAAAGAGTGGAGGGGAGAGAGTTCAACAAGCTTTCGCAATGGTGTTTGATTCTCCAAATGGATTAAAATAGTCGTAAAAACGAATTTTCAGCATTTTTAATCTACTCAATCAGCTAAGACAATTTAAGGACAACACTTACGTGACTATATCGCTAAAGAAAGGTAACGTTTAAAATAAATTTTTGAAACATTAATTTTTAGAACTTCTCTTCTATACTTCCATTTCATTGTTAGCTTAACTTCATCAGCAAGAGCAAACCATATTCATCTAATTAAAAGAGATATATGACAAAGGCTTTTCTAAAAATGGATTCTCAAGAGATTAGTTCTCTGAGGGCTTCCTCACAGAGCTTATTTGATTATTAAGCAAATAATATTTATCTACTCCTCTTTGAGAAAGAGAAGAAGGAAGATGTCAAAAGGCTAACCCAACAGTGTTTTATTCTCACACACAGATTAAAATAGCAATACAATCAAATTTTCCATTATTTTCAATCTAATGGACTAGCTAAGATACTTATTTATATACTACACTTACGAGACTCTTACAGAACGTTTAATTTTTAATAATTGCCGAAAACAATTTTTTTTCTAAACTTTTCTTTTGTTTTCCCATTTCTTAAAATTTTTGATTCATTGCTTTTGCCTCTAATGGGCGTTTAGTTTTAATTAGATCATTACAAAAAATCCATCCATGACATAAGTATAACAAAATAGATAATTTACATAATTTCTCCAACTAACAAAAGCTTAAACATAATTTTGTGCTCTTATTCCAAAGTTATTGAAAATCATTATTATCACTTTAGCTTGAGAATTGGGCCCTGGTTGAAAAAGCTATTTTTTATACAAGAAAAGAAAAAAAAAAAAAACAACCATCAAGCCCACAATTTTCAACAACTCCAGAAATGAACAAAGAAAACCTGTTTGTGATTGTTGAGATTTTCTTGTTCCCAATGAAGGTTGTTCAAGGGAAATATCTACAATAGCAAAAACCAAAGATAAAGGGCGTGGGTTTAACCCACCAAACAAAGCTTAAGATACAAGATTTGAAAATATAAGACTCTGTTATAGAGTCTTATAGAAGTAAAGTAAGAAAATGATATGGGAAAATATTAAGTAGGAGGAATAAATAATTAAAAAAAATGTCTATATATAATAATAGGAATTAAATTAAAGTTCTTTAAATAACGGAAAATCTACGATTTAAAAATAAAAATAAAAAAATCTTTCTTTTCATTTATCATAGAGCATTCGTTATAATACCCATATGGTGACAATTTATCTATTCCCCAATGACCATAAAACTCTGTGCACACACTCGTTTCGTCTGCACACATCAGTAATCAGCGATCACCAGAGTTAGCCCATTAAAAGGGGTCATTCAACCAAGTTGTCTGACTGACCAACAACTTACTCTGACCGTCTTAATGTCGTCATATGCTCGTTACACCAACCATCAGACAATCAGAGTAAGCCGTTTTGCGTTTTTTTTTAACGATTTTGAGTTGTTCTTTTCAGATATTTTCTTTGATTCAATTTTGTTAGGGACAGTTAAGAATGATAATTGCCCATGGAAGGGGTAAAACTGTAGCAACACCAACAAATTTTGTGTTGAAATTATTGTTTATTTTATAATTTTTTTCTGATTTTTCTATTCACTATACCGTCAAATGATCAGATTTTTGTTTTTTAATTTAATAGGGTTGGCCCCGTTTTTGGGTTTGATAATTGTTTCACATGTGAAGGTTTATCGTAAATTAAAATAGAGTCATGAATTACAATGTGTGGTCATTGAATTAGGAAGCTAAATATTTTGGAAATGAAATCAGGAAATGGTTTTAATAGAATGGACATGATTTTCTCAACATTTGTGCGATTTTTCATCACGGCAGAGGAAAATGACCCTTGAAAAAAGGAAGGCAAGCCGAAAAGACGAAATTATAAAGTGATTTTATACTGGGTACGGTGATTCTCCTCCTTCAATGTCTACCGTCAAAAATGGGTTAGCGTTTAGGGTTTTTGATAATCTCTAAAAAATCAATCCAAGACCTCCAATTGTGAAACCACCTACGAAAGAAGCTTAGATAGCTTACTGCCGCAGGCAATTAAAAAAAAAAAACAAGCATTAACTTTTAGGCCCGAGAAAGCGATCAGCGCGGAGGATGTCGCTTAACGCACTCTAGCCAACGAACCCCACCCAGAAGTGAGACCATCATTTCAGAACAGTTTTTGACGCAATTCAAGTGCAATCGCAGGTTGTTTCTGCTTCGTTTAGTAGCAATCGACAAAGATAGGAGACCAACGAACAGGGGAGACAAAGGATTGTACCACAGAAAAGTGCTCTGAAGAAAGCCAAGACTGTCCCATCGACCTAAAAGGCCATGGGCACTGTTTTCTGGAATTCACATGGTGCGATCCACTATCTGAAGGAGGTAAAAAGGTCATATGAGTGCGACATACTGAATGATTGATTTTAGTCAACGCTGAATTGAAGAAACAAGGTCCCAGTTGGCGCCCCGGTTCATACATTCCACCTCGCCACAGTCAATTTCGCGAGTTGGTCTTTGAATTGAGCGAGTTTCTGGTTCGTTTCATAACATAACATAAACAAACTGAAAGATAGGACACCAATGAACAGTGAAGACATAGGACTACACCTAGCGAAAGCGCTGCGAAGAAGACTGAGACTATCCCATTGACCGAAGACTATGCCATTGACCAAAGAGGTAACGTTTTCTGGAATTCACAAGGTGCGATTTCCTATCTTAAGAGGGATAAGAAGATCACGTGGCGAAAGTGCACCGAAAAAGGGCAACGTTTTCATGGATTCACAAGGTGCGATCCATTATCCTAGGAGGGGTAAGGAGATCACATGTCTGCGTCATACCGAATTGTTGGGCTTATTCGACGTTGAATCGAAGAAAAAACAGTCCGAGTTGGCCCACCAGTTCCCACCTAGCCATGGGCGATTTCATGTTTCAAGAGGAAAATGTTATTTTTGTATGGTGACCATGTAACATGTTTGTCACTAAAATGTTACTTTCTCGTCAAATATAACTTGCTTGCCGAAATCAGATACCTTATTTCCGAGAAAATAACATGGTTGCGAAAACCATGTTACATGGTCACCACCCAAAAATAACATTTTGCTCTTAAAACACGTTTGAGGTGATCATATTCCTTCTCTGGGTGTATAGTAAACATTCTAATAAAATAAAATAACATTTTTTATTATTATTTAATTATTCTTATTTATTATTGAATTTTATTTTAATTTATTTCCATTTATTTAAGCAATTCAAAGCCTTTAAAAGACCGACTTAGAGAATTACTCTAAATTACACTACTCTAAAATTTTGCTTTAGTATTATATGTTACATGGGATTTTATTTATATTAGTTACATGTTACTCTATTATAATTTTCTACGTATAATACGTAAAATTAAAACATATATTAAATTATAATTTAATAATTAGCTTTATTTAACTAAAAAGATTTTAATGTGAACAAAGTTCACCTAAATTTATTTTTTTTTTATTTTTCATTAAATTAAATTTCATTAAATTTATCAATTACTTATGTCAGTTATGATCAATTAAAATTATTCTAAAAAAGGTTAAATATTCAAAACAAATATTAAATATTTATTCTAAAAAAATATATTAATTTTATTCTCAAAAAATACATTTTTATATAGCTATATTACTTACAAAAATATAGCTTCACATAAAATCTATCGCAAGGCAACAATATTTTTTCACATCCCCGGGGCCTGTGAAAATCTATCTGCTCCATATATTGTAAGACATGACAGAAACTCATTCATCATTGGTCACTGCCCAGATCGTAGTAATGCGTAGACATATTTCTGATCACCATCCAAAACAACAATATAGCAATTTAATTAACCCTCATAATTTGTTGAACATACCCCTTCCACTAGAGATCTATACGAAAGGTTTTACAAAAATTTTAACAATTTTTTTTTATCATTTTTGTAACACAAGACCATTGATTGAGAGTTTCCAAAGAGATTATGTGAAGAGTAAATAATTCCTACATTGGGAAATTTAAACCAATGACCGTTACATTTAATTTAACAAGGAAAAATGTCATCATATAGAATTTCCAAAAGGGTTCTCACGTTAGGCTAGCATGGAACTTTGTTAGGTTTCACAGTTTCAAAAAATTAGTAAATTAACTCAATGAAAAAAACTCCCCTACAAAAATGAAATTGTTTTGCTTAAACAACCAAACCACCACCACTAGCAATTTTTGTTTGCTTTTTTTCATTTTTAAAATTCAAAATATGGGTTCAAAAAAGGATAATGGTTAATTTCTGTATTATTTGTAGGCTTCACAAGTAAAAATGCTCACATATAGGGATTTCCTCTTCCACACGAAGAACACACTCATACTATCCCTATAGTATATACACATTGAGTCAATGTCTCTGGGTTTCTTGAAACTAAAGAGAGTGAGAGTGTTTGCATGAGAATTGCCATACTTTACTCTCATCAAAAATGTGTTTGAATGTAAGGGAATTACCTTTGAGCAACACTTATACCCACTGAAAGAGGGTGTACATTACCTATCTCAGGATGAGAAGTAAGTTCAATTGCTAAGGGGAAAGGAGAGCAACAAAATGTTGCCACCAACAAAAAGGATGTGAAGGAATTTTTAATTTAATGTTAGTTAAGCTAAACCCGAGTATACTCTAAATGCTTGAATATTAAACTAGAAACCATTTGTAACTCAATGAATGGGAAAGGTGAAAAAAATTTTGTACCAAACCGAGCCAATAAAAGAACGTGGGAAAAAATATTCCACTCTACATCCTGTTGTTAAATTTTCAATTCTGTTTGTAGAAGGGAGGTTAAAGCGTAGGAGACAAAAACTTTTTTTAAATAGCCCAACAGAAAAAAAGGTATGAACTCTTAACATTTCGTTAATGTCTATTTATTGGCCATGTCACTGGGATAATTAGGATATTTTGTTGGAAAATTAAATTTGAAGGGAAAATTCTATAAAAAAGAAGGAATATAAAAATATACACTAATAAGGGTAATCACAAAAAAAAAAATAAAGAAAATAAAAAATAAAGACTTAAATTTAGATCACAAAAACAATTAGCAAAACCAAATGCCACATTATTAGCAGCCACACTGAAAAAAAATATTTACGTGGTGCTAAAGATTACGCGGCCTAAATTTAAGGATGCGCAATTTACACAATATTAAAGGAAAATTTCTTTAAAATAATGAAATTTTAATTTAAAAAAAAATTATTAAATTTAGCCCATAAATTTTTGAGATTTACTTCTCTCCGTTAAAGTCGTATTTCTTTGAAATAAGGCAAATTTTCTTTATAGTCAAGAAAAACATTTTTGAGTTAAAGAAATCATCCTTAAATTAACTGAAATATTGACACTGAAACAAAATATTTACGTGGTACTAAAGATTACGCGGCCTAAAGTTAAGGATGCGCAATTTACACAATATTAAAGGCAAATTTCATTAAAATAATGAAATTTTAATTTAAAAAAAGTTTATAATATTTGATTTAAAAAAAAATTATTAAATTTAGCCTATAAATTTTGGAGATTTACTTCTCTCCGTTAAAGTCGTATTTCTTTGAAATAAGGCAAATTTTATTTATAGTCAAGAAAAACATTTTTGAGTTAAAGAAATAATCTTTAAATTAACTGAAATATTGACCCCCATATTCATAAAAGTTAATGTAAACTTTAAACCTACTACCATACAAATTCCTTCGATAAACCCTCAGTAAATTATTATGAATATAGACATGAATCTTTAGATTTAAGATAAAAAATGCTTCAAATATAGGCTAAGAATTATTTTGGGGATTTTGCATCTTTAGTTTAAAGTTTTTTTTTTTTTTTTTTTTTTTGAATTAAGAAAACATTTTTTGACTTGGAAGTATTTGCTCTAATTTGGATTTATAAACTGACTTTTGTGTCTAAGTGAATTGCTTTATTAATATATCGCAAAATGAGAATGAAAATTCTATAAATGAGATCTGTGCCATAATTTTAATTTTATAGATCCTACGTTTAAAGCTACAAATTTCCCCATTTTAAAGAAGCCGCTCGGCTCGGAATCAATACCAAAATCTTTGAGGGAAGGTCAAAATCATCGGATCCAAATAAACTTTTTTTGAGTGCAACTGCTTCCAGGAATTGAGCAGCAAATTTCAATAATGGCAAATTGTCCTTTTGAAAGTTCATAGGAATTCTTGTAAATCCTTCTTTAATAAAAATCTCTATTGTCTTTCCAAAAATATTTTTACAGCCTTTTGTTTATCTTCTATACCTGATCTCAACCCTTTCACACTGAGTTATGGAATATGAAATATTTTGTAAAAATATGTCAGAATTATTATTACCACCCGTGAGCATTATGGAAAAATATGAACAGCATGTTGTTGCAATCCAAAATGCATTGACTTTGATCCTTTCATTTCTTCCTAAATATCATAAAATGTGGGTTATACAAATCTGATTATTAATCCCAGAATATTTGTCATGTGTTTCAAAAGCAGTTCTGTAGAACTTGAATCATTTGTTACATTAGTAGGTCGACGTAAGTAAATTTTGGCGATAGGATGATGATCTTCCACTTTTAAGAATAATTATAGAGAAGCCCACGCTAGAAAAGGAATATGATCACCCCAAACATGTTTCAAGGGGAACATGTAACATATCTACTGCCTCAGCTATTTTAAGCTCCATCAATTGTAGAACTACCTATACACTCAAAAAAAAAGTGAATAGTTCATGGAATTATTATGTTTGTGAGAAAGTTTCCTTTACTCTAATATTTTTTTTTACCCAAATGAATAAATTCGTACTTCTCACACAATAGTTCATTATTTCTTAAAATTTGTAAATTTTACTACAAATGGGTCCATCTTGAACTTCGTAGGGCACTTAAGACATTCTTGCAATTTTGAACTTCAATTCTGTCCTTCATACAACAAAATTTTCTTTACAAAGTGAAAAAACTTAATTATGTCTAGCGTTCCTAATACTGTTAAAATTTTCTAAAAATAAATTTTCTAAAATTAAACAAAAGTTTTCTTACTGGTGGATTCAGAGTTTTTTTTCAGTGTATAGGAGGTTATGGATTTGTACACCATATTTCCCGGACTAGCCACCATTAGGGTTCTAGATAGTTGCCAGCATCCTGCTAAAGCAACAATTTGGAATTCGTTAACAAAAATAGTCTTGTTAACCCTTAAATGCCCACTGTATATTTTAAGAAACGACCAGAAAAAATTATTACATCTTGAAATTAAGACCGAATTCTACAAAATCCAAGTTGTTGCATTTGAAACATCATAACGCAGTTTCAAAAAATAATCTATAGTACTTCCGTGTAATCTGAAACCAATATTGCTAAATTTTGCTAAGTTTGCAAATTCACGTTAGCCAATCTCAGTTAAATTATTCTATGATAATAAAACTCCTTATGATTTCCTTATGGCAATTTTAACTAAATATTTCTTTTATAATTACCTTTATTTTACAATAATCTCTATATTCCCATAAACTCCCATTTCTATCACCTTCGGTTGGTAAACATGAAAGGTAACGCAAAAAAAACTAAAGTCATTGCACCAATAATGTCTTATGCAATAGCAAAGCGCATCCAAGGAAGTTTGTTCATCTTTCTTAGAGTTCAAGCAAATTCCCACACCCTCTAAGGAAAAAAAAACCCAAGAAACAACAATCAAATCATAAAAAAAGAAAACTAAAAAAAAATGGCATTCCATTCCATGTCAAGGAACCCCTTAGGAGATGGCAAAATTCTATAGCGTCGTGATGCTGCACATTCAAACATTTACGCAATAAGGGTTAGTAGAAATAGGTTGCCTTCAAATCTCTTTCATTTATGCATATTGTTATGGACTTTATATGCTTCTTATTCTTTGGTTCATTCCCATTTCAAAAACAAAAAACGAAAACGAAATCCTTGGCACAAATCCTTTCACATCACAGCCAATAGCAGAGAACATCTTTTTCTAAAGAATTCAAGAACAGACATAATTTTTTTTTTAGGGTACTAGGCGACAAATTGAATTTTCTTCTCAAGTCTTTGGGAAATTCACACGCTTTAATAATGAGTAGACTTTAGAAAAAAAAAAAACAAACACAAACCATGCTCAAAGGACACCCTTAATACTATAGCTATTTGGTATTTGGACCCAATGTTGCAACAGACAAGAGGGTGACTACTCACCAGACGGACAAATGGGCTAACAAACGGACGGACCTAGTAACTCCATGAATTTTTATAATAACAATTCAGAGTTATTCATATTTTATTTTGGGTGGTGGTGTTGATGATGATGATGATGGCTTTCGAATAACTGCATGAACAGTTTCATTGTCCTTTCCTTTCGGTTGGGTGCATAAGGTTTTTACCAATGTAACACAATTTCATTATTATTCTGAATTAAATACATAATTATGGCATTGCACTCTGCCTTATCGTTCTTTACTCATCCTAAGAGGTGAGAAAATTTCCATATGATTTAGGGGATTCCAAAGAGGATTCAGGACAAAATCCACACCTGGGAAATTTTAAACAGATGTTGCAGTATTGACCAATTGAAGGATAATGTTTGGGACATATGGAAATATCCTAATCTTTTCCATATAGAAAAGAAAAAGTTTAATTTTTTTGCATATTCACTTCAAAATTTATATCTTTTTGGACATAAGTGGCGCCCAACGTGGAGCACTTTTTTGGTTTAAGTAGCAAAAAAAAAATATATTTCGTTCACCATTTGGGCGTCTCTATACAATAGGATCTAACAAAACTGATTTTAGTATCGAATAGCTGGTTGAATTAGCAACCAATATATAGCTCACTAATTGGGCGCCACTATATGAAGAATCTGTGGTTCCAATCTACACCCATTACCGATTAATTATTATTCGAGATTTTTGGACAAAGATCACGTCTAAATATATGTGAAAGATGTTCTACTTTAATTAGCAAAAAATATTCTCTTCACCAATTGATCATCACAATACACATAAGGGGCCAATAGGTTGAATTAGCAACCAATATTTAACTCACAATTGGGCGCCACTTTATATAAAGGATCTCTGACACCCCATCTGCACTAGGAAACCCATTACCTGTTAATTATTATTCGGGATTTATGGACAAAGACCACGCCTAAATATAAGTGGAAGGTGTTCTAATTTAATTAGCAAAAAATATTCTCTTCACCAATTGATCATCACAATACACAATATATAAGGCGCCAATAGGGCTTTAAAAAATTATATTAGTACCTAATAGTTGATTGAATTAGCAACCAATATTTAGCTCACTAATTGGGCGCCACTTTATATAAAGGATCTCTGACACCCAATCTGCTCTATGAAACCCATTACCTGTTAATTATTATTCGGGATTTATGGACAAAGACCACGCCTAAATATACGTGGAAGGTGTTCTAATTTAATTAGCAAAAAATATTCTCTTCACCAATTGATCATCACAATACATATAAGGGGCCAATAGGTTGAATTAGCAACCAATATTTAGCTCACTAATTGGGCGCCACTTTATATAAAGGATCTCTGACACCCAACCTGTTCTAGGAAACCCATTACCGGTTAATTATTATTCAACATTTATGGACAAAGACTTCAGTGTAGATATGGCTTCGAGGATGGCTAAATTTGTAGTTTCTAATAAGGAAAGCATATAGAAATTACGACTGTGAAAAGTTTTTTTTATATTCACAAAGCCATCACACACTGCATGAAAGTGGCTCTGAGGCATTTTAGCTTATTCCTGGTGAAGCGCCATCTTGAAATGATCAACACTTTTTTTAGTGTCAACTTTACTATCGAAAATGCCCCAGGCGCATAGGCCGACGGATTAATATCCGAAGATTTTATTGGTCATTGTACAATAGATATGGAACGAGGATCCTCTTTTTAAGCCATTCTGGGTTAGGTTAGATTAGGTTAAGTGGCAGCCCGATGTATCAGGCTCACTTAGACTATTCAGTCCATTGTGATACCACATTGGTGAATTTCTCTCTTATTACTGAGTGCTGCCCTATTCCATGTTAAGCTCAATGACAAGGGACCTTCTTTTTATAGCCGAGTCCGAACGGAGTTCCACTTGGCAGTGAAACCACTTAGAGAAGTTTTGAAACTCTCAGAAATGTCACCAGCATTACTGAGGTGGGATAATCCACCGCTGAAAAACTTTTTGGTGTTCGGTCGAAGCAGGAATCGAACCCACGACCTTGTGTATGCAAGGCGGGCATGCTAACCATTGCACCACGGTGGCTCTCGGTGGGTTAGCATGTGCTTAAAGCGATGGTGCTGAGTGTTATTGCCCATGGTATTCAGCCGAACGATTTGTCTATGGCATCAAACTGTTTTTCTATGCTTGCAAACAATGAAATGAACTGTTACTGGAATAAATCTATCAGATGTCAGACGAGCCGTTAAGAAATGATAGCAACATAAAATTGGTAGCATATTGGCCTTTTCAATGACTCATTTTTATTTATTTTATACATAATTTTTCGCCCACAAAGTTGGGCGCCAATCTCTATTGGGTGTCAATGTACTTACAACGTTGGGCGCCAAATGTAAAAATAATTTAATTTGAAATACAATCGAATTTCTAGTCCATGCAGAGAAGGAATATGATCCCCTCAAACATGTTTCAAGAGAAAAATTTTATTTTTGTATGGTGACCATGTAACATGTTTGTCACTAAAATGTTATTTTCACTTCAAATATAAACTGCTTGCCGAAATCAGCTAAATGATTTCCGAGAAAAAACATGGTTGCGAAAACCATGTTACATGGTCACCATCCAAAAATAACATTTTGCACTTAAAACATGTTTGAGGTGATCATATTCCTTCTCTGGGTGTACAGATTTAGATTTTTCCATTGCATAATTTTCTAATGAAATTAGATTTAATATATTTTTAGATGTAAGCCATAGTCTGTAAGGATTTTTATATATCCCTAGACTGATATAAAGGAAATGAAATGAAAAAACAATTAAATATTTAAAGGCAATCATTTAACGAATAGATAAAAGCAAAACCACATTCCAACATATGACAGAAAAATAAGAAAAGATTTTTATTTTCGCGTAAAAATCAATATCATGAGAAATCTTACACCACCTTAAATACTAAAGCTCACTTGTTGGGCGCCAAATGTGAATGGTAATTTTATTGCAAATAAATAATGTTTTTAAATTTAATAACAATTTTGAAAGCATTTTTATTTTCTTTTGCATATTAACATACAATTTTTTAGAAACCTCATAAAACAACAAAAAACCTGAACATTTACATTAAACATTTTTTCCAATCTCTAAAAAGTCTTCTAAAAATTTAGTGATATAATCTATGGTCAACACGAAACTATGGTGGAGAAAGTTATTGCCTCTATAGAATATTCAGAATTTCAGTATAAAAATATTTACAACCTGCGTCATTGATTGTTTAATCACCGGAGAAAGAGACGCAGAGGGACAGACAAGACCCAACCCACCAGAAACGTTTCTTAATAACCTGTTGCTTAATAGTTTTCTGTGGAATGCATACATAATTAGTCAATATGCGTTACCAAGAATATTTCTTGGTATTACGACTACTACCATCAGTCTCTGTCTTATGATGATAGTTCAGTTTACTGGTATTATTGAAATTCTTTCATTCTGGCATGTTTGCTTTTAGCTTTTACAGTCATTTCATGGAGCTTTTGCTTAGACAAGTATACCATCATAGAAATCCATATTTTTTTGTCATGATTTATTGACCAATAATTTCTATGTAAGATACCACAAAAGATATTAACTCGTTCACGGGCCTAAGATTACGGCACAACTGTATTGAAAATTTCCAATAATGAATAATGTCTAACACAAAGTAAGATCCTATTCTTCTTCTGTGTAAGGAAAAAATCTATTATTTAGACAAAAATATCAAAAGAAGCCATTTAGGCATGCGCTGTTTTAGTTATGAGGTAGGCATGTAAACACACCGGCTGGCTGTTTATTTCTCCAGAGTGTATTGTGTTCAAGTATACTTGGATGACAGATGTTTCCTTTGTATTGTTATTCCTGCAGCAATGAGGATCTATACACTAAGAAATATTTTATGGGTTTCATGATGTTCCTGCTCACACACAGACACACACATAATAATAAGAATAATATGCTGGTTAGTTAGCTGTATTTTAATATAAGGGATGTAATGGAAGAAATTCCGGGATTAAGGATACCGAAGGTGTTTTACATTCAATTTTGAATGAAACCGAAATTGTAAGATTTTTTATAATCGCGCCGCAGGTGAAGGAAATACCAAATTCGGTATGAAAAAAGGGTAAAAATGAGTGAAAATTTTGAATTTAACCTATTCGCTTTAATTCAATTAAAGTAAATATTTTTATTTAATTTTTTTTAGTTTTTAATTTTAATTAAAATTTTAATATTATATTTTATTAAATTAATTTTTATTAAATTATAATAAAAAACCAAATAGGTCGAAAACCTTTGTTGTTAGTACTTCCCTTATTTAATATCATAATTTTTATGGTTTTAAATTTTTCAATAAATAAATAAACCATATTGTTATAATTTTACATAAATTGTATTAAGTTAAAACGCTTTAAAATTATATTTATTATTTAACACATCGTAACATTGTCCCATTTTAAAATCATACCGGCACCCTAAATCTTTAAACATTGAATCCCCTAAAATCCTTTACAAAACGACAACCCTAAATGGGATATACGCCTCAATAAATGTGTGACATTGTATTGGTATTTAGCTGCTTCTTATATCCTCTCACCAGGAGTGAGAGGGTCTCTTCTTACGGTTTCTTCTCAATTCAAATCGTTTCCTTGAAGTTATTGACTTTTTTCCCTACATGTGCATCAAACGACAATTTGGTTTTGTAAAGGAAACTCCTTCAGGTAGACCAGACAGGATATTCATAGGACCAGTCAATGGATCACATGTATTCACATACATTCCCATAAACACCTAGCATTGTATGTAGGTATCTACCGGATTTGAGGATATTGTTATCTATGTATGTATCTATAGTGACAAAAGACATAGAGACTGCCAGAGAGATGGAGAGAGAGAAAGGGAGAAAGAGAAGACAGAGTATAATCATACTTTAAGAATAACAAAATAACCACAGAAAGAAATTCAGAAGAAAATAAAAGAAAACTGAATCCCACTTTTTTGGATTCCTTTTGTATGGTACGTGTTATTGGTCTTAAGGCGAAGCATATGTTCCATTTACAAGAGCAGATGTCTTTTTCCTCAGACAATTACCGGGGCAATCTTCAATGGGACATCACCGAATGATTTGTAAGGAACACAAAAAAAATCATAGTAAGGAAGAGAATAGTTTGCATAGAATTTGTGGTTTATTTTTAACAATTTGTTTAGGACACGTGGATCAGAATTAGAGAGACTTTAATCAAAATATAAAGCAGAAAGGTTTTTAAAGGGCTTCTTGGATTTTATAGTTGATGGTATAGAAATTATTTTTTATTTTATTATAATTAAAAATTACAATAAATAAAACAAATTAAACGTTAACAATAATAAATTATTAAAAAAACAAAGAGTACCTCTTAATCAGCTGATTTTGATACCTTCTTAAATAAATATATATTCCTAATTATACCCTCCACCATAAGATGGGGGTATATTAACTTTGTTATTCCGTTTGTAACACATCGAAATATTGCTCTCTGACCCCATAAAGTATACATATTCTGGGTCGTGGTGAAATTCTGAGTCGACCTAAGAATGTCCGTCCGTCCGTCCGTCTGTTGAAATCACTTTAACCTCCGAACGAAACAAGCTATCGACTTGAAACTTGGTACAAGTAGTTGTTATTGATGTAGGTCGGATGATATTGCAAATGGGCCGTATTAGATCACTGTTACGTATAGCCCCCATATAAATGGACCACAAGATTTGGCTTGTATATGTATAAGAGAAGCAAATTTCATCCGATCTGACAGAAATTTGGTACATGGTGTTGGTATATGGTCTCTAACAACCAAGCAAAAATTGGTTCACATCGGTCCATAATTATATAGAGCCCCCATATAAACAGATCGCCAGATTTGGCTTGCTGAGCCTCTAAGAGAAACACATTTCATTCAATCTGGCTGAAATTTGGTACATGGTGTTGCTATATGGTCTCTAACAACCATGGAAAAATTGGTCCACATCGGTCCATAATTATATATAGCCCCATATCAACCGATCCCCAGATTTGGCTTGCGGAGCCTCTAAGAGAAGCAAATTTCATCCGATTCGGTTGAAATTTGGTACGTGGTGTTAGTATATGGTCTCTAACAACCATGCAAAAATTGGTCCATATCGGTTCATAATTATATATAGCCCCCATATGAACCGATTCCCAGATTTGACCTCCGGAGCCTCTTGAAGGAGCAAAATTCATCCGATACGCTTGAAATTCGTTACATTTCGCTAATATAGGGCCGATAACAACCATGCCAAAAGTGGTCCGTATCGATCTATATTATATATAGCCCCCAAATAAACCAATCACAGAAAAATCACGATTGCCACTCAAGCCAAAAATAATGTACCAAAATGTTAATGCCATGCAAAATGTTGTCAAAATTGTATATTTCTCTAGAAAATTTTGTCAAAATTTTATTTCTATAGAAAATTTTGTCAACATTTTATGTCTTTAGGAAATTTTGTCAAAATATAATATAATATAATATAATCTGCCATTTTTGGTAAACTTCTGTTCATAATTGTATATAGGCCCCATATAAAGCGACTCCCATATTTCAATTCTGGTTCTATAATTACCGCACAAAAGTTCATATCGGTTCGTAATTATTTCTTCCCTATATATACCGGTCAAGAACTGAATATATACGTATTTAATCGACCTTTCTTTTGTCTACTATATATCCCGCACGGACTAACTTACAGTTTAGAAGATGACGTTAAGAAGTTTTAAGATGCCTTGCCATCGGCCGCAACCCAAGTAATTCGATTGTAGATGGCAGTCTTTCGTAGAAGTTTCTACGCAATCCATGGTGGAGGGTGCATAAGATTCGTCCTGGTCGAACTTACGGCTGTATGTACTTGTTTTTATTTATTTTTTATTTATATATTGTATTAATATAAATCAGAATGTTTATTAATGGCTTCTTGAATTTTAAAGAAAATGGTACAAAAATTAATAAGTTTTTTATTTTATTTTACTTTATTTTATAAATTTTTAATTATAAAAAAATTTATATTATAATTAAAAATTACAATAAATTAAATAAATTAAGCATTAGCAACTATAGATATCGGCTTATTAATTTTTAATATATTATAAGCAAATTATTAAAAAAAAGAAAAGAATTATTTAAAAAAAAGATAAACTTTTAATCAGATATGGTTTGCTTTTTTTCTTTTATTGTATCTTATACCTCTTTTTATTTAAATATTTGTAGTATATTTAATTCCTTTTTAAATATATTTATTCCTAATTTTCCTAATTTTTATATATTTTATTATTTGTTTATCTTATAATATCATATAAGAAAGATTATTAATGGCTTCTTGAATTTTATAGTGGATGGTATAGAAATTAATTATTTTTATTATATTTTACTTATTTATTTTATTAATTTTTAATTATAAAAAATAAGCATATTATAATTAAAAATTACAATACAAAAAAAAAATTAAGCGTTAGCATCTATACCTATCGCCTTATTAATTTTTAATATATTATAAGCAAATTATTAAAAAAAATAATAAAAGAATTATTTAAAAAAAGAGAAACTTTTAATCAGCTATTGTTTTTTTTACTTTTTTTGTTTGTTGGTATCTTAGCCCTCTTTTTATTTAAATATTTGTAGTATATTTAATTCCTTTTTAAATATATTTATTCCTAATTTTCCTAATTTGTATATATTTTATTGTTTTTTATCTTATAATATCAAAATATAAATAAGAAAGATTATTAATGGCTTCTTGAATTTTATAGTGGATGGTATAGAAATTAGTTATTTTTATTTTATTTTACCTGTTTATTTTATTAATTTTGAATTATAAAAAATATGTATATTATAATTAAAAATTACAAAAAAAAACAAATTAAGCATTACCATCTATAGCTTTCGTGTTATTAATTTTTAATATATTACAAGCAAATTATTAAAAAAAAAAAAACAAAGAAAAACTTTTAATCATCTGACTATGTTTGTTTTTTTTTTTTTTTTGCTATCTTATACCTCTTTTAATTTAAATATTTGTCATATATTTAATTCCTTGTTAAATAAATATATTTTCCTAATTTTTATTTATTTTAATCTTCTTTTGGTTGTATTTATTTTTTTGCTTTGTTTTGTTTTATTTATTTTTTGGTTTTAATCAGAAAGATTTTTAATGGCTTCTTGGATTTTATACTTGATGGTATAGAAACTATTTTTTTATATTAATTTTTAATTATGAAAAATATGTATATTAAATTAATAATAACAATAAATAAACTAAATTAAACATTAGCAACTCTAGTTATCGGCTTATTAATTTTTAATATATTATTAAAAAAAAACAAAGAGAAACTCTTAATCAGCTGACTATGTTTTGTTTTTTTTTTTATCTTCTACCTCTTTGTATTTAAATATTTGTAGTATATTTAATTCCTTTTTAAATAAATATTATGTTTTCCTAAGATAAATTTTAATTTAGACAATATCATCTTTCAACTTCTTGGAAATGCTATGATAACAAAGATAAACAATATATCAATGTCTAAAAAAAGCTATACGACTACAATATCTTGAGGAGACGTGCCGCTTAAGTATTTCTAAAATATTTACTTTATATAAATTATTTTGGGCAATTGGTTATAAAACAAAATAAAAAACGAATTATATTTACTTTTCCTGTAAACGTTTTTTTTTTCGAGGCTTTATTATTTCCATTCCTATTCAGACAATTTATCAGTTGTTTTTTTTTTTGTATTTGTTCTAAATTAGATAGTTTCCACTTAAAGCTGTCACTTGATTGGTCTGACATTTTGGCAAACAAGCGCAAAAAATATCGTTTTCGCTTGGCTTGTTATTTGAATGAACGGGCTAGGAGATTGGGTGGGTGGGTGTTTTCTTTTTTTTTTTTGCATATTCCCCACTAAAAATGTTGTAGAGAATAGCCAAAAAAGCTCGTTATCTGTATTTACTCTGCTAGTCTATAAGCTGTTATTAAATAATGATTCTCCCAAAATAACAACTATCAAATATACCAGCAATTTGATAAATTACACACGCGACATATAGTGGCAAGAAGGCATGTGCAGAATCAACAAACATACGCCCCAATGGTGATACTCTAAATAAATAAGATTATTTTGTATCATAAAAATAAATTACCTAACATTTGAAGAAATTAAATTTTTGTGACCAAAAAAAGACGTTTCTAAAATAAAAATGTTTAAAAAGTCAAAAAGGTAAGTACTGGGATTAAAATTATGGGATTGAAAAATAAATTTTGAAATGTAGCAAATTTTTGAAGATTATTTTAATATAAATTAAAATATTCCCACAAATAATTTTCTATAGCGGTATCCTATTTTGAAAAATAAATAATGACATACTTAGTTTATTGATAATATTTAAATCTTTATTATAATTACAAATTATAATAAATACATAACAAAAAAGCAACTAGCAACTTAGGCTATCTGCTTAATTAAGATCTGACTGATGAATAAGAGTTATAAAAATATAATATCAAAAAAATTCTACTTCATATTTTATAGTGCAAATTCAGGTTTTTTTATAAAGTTATAAATATTGGTAACATTGCTATGGGTTGGGTTTTTTAGTGTATCCAAGCTATCTGCTGATGAAAGTTTATCGATAATTATGACGCCTAAAGGTATGCAATATTTTAATTGATTAGTAAAATTCTGAACTGAACCATGTATTGTCATCACCGAGTTACCATTGAGACACTTACATTTAGAAAGGCAATTTCAAAATTTTTCAATTTAATTAAAAGATTTTATTTTGTTTTTTCTTTACCAAGATATGAACATATTAGATCAATTTCCGAAATGAAAACAAAGCTTTTCAAGTCAAAGATAATGTTCTCTTCATATGATAAATGTCAAAGAAATCTATGGAAAATATTTTTCACATTTTGCTTAGAATTTCTATGTCATATTTTGTGAATTAAAGTGCTATATAAGCTGTCATTAAATTGGAATTACCAAAATACATAAAATATCATAAGTAGTATGCCTAAAGGTATGCCACATTTTAAGTCAATGAAAACAAATTCTCTTTGAAGATTAATTCAGTACTACAATTAAATTTATTATTTATATTTAAATGTATGCCTGTGAAATTTAATAATATTTTCGACAATAAGATGATTTTAGAAATATACTCCAAAGGAATAAATATAATAATAAATATCAATCCAAAATGAGGAAACGCCTAATAGTATGCCATATTTCATTAAATGCTTAAAAATGCACTTTGAAATTGTAGTCAATCAGATAATTTGGTTTATTATTTTTATGTTGAATAAGCTAACGGAAAACTTAACATTAATTATTATTACAAACCCCCATTGGCTGTTAAAATTTAAAGAAACACCTAAAAGCATAATTTTGTATATACATATAAAATAAATCCATTTGGATTGGGTTAGTTTAATTCCCAGCAAAAAAAGCGTCGCCAAAAAAGTAATGAAAATGTTATTTTTGGATCCGGAAGTGGTGCAAAATTGACGCAGAAGTGATGAATTTAACATGGGCTTGTCATAGGACGGAAGTCCTCCATTTCAACAGCCGTTGCACTGAATTTGCATCACTTCTTTAGGTGTGATCCGAATCAATGTTTTGGATGTAAATAAAAAAATTTTGTGATATTTTGTTGAATAAATAATGTTTATAAGTTTTTATAATTTTTAATGGATTCTAACGCTTGTTGGAAACGTTTGACCTCAAATATTTTCAAAAATTCAAATTTTTTTCAGATTGGCTTTAAAATTTTTTCGATAAAATTTAAATGATTTGTACCATTTTAGGAATTCTTACTCTGTTTTTAACCTATTTGAAACCAAAAAATTTAAAATTACCCATTAAAAGTATGAAAAAACCAAGTTATAAAAAATTGAATTAAAAGAACTTCCTGGGTAGTTAAAATAAAGAACATCATTGGGAATGCATCTTCTAGAAGTGCTTTTAAAGTTGTGCCTTCGGAAGAACTTCCAATTTTTTTCTGGGTTCTTTTAAATTTTTTGTGTTATATTTTGTTATAAAAAAAAATAATAACATTTTTCAACCAGAAGATGATCTAAAATGAAAAACTCCTAATAGTATGCCATATTCAATGGAATACCTAAAAGTACACTTTGAAATTTAACGCATTCAGATAGCTAACGGAAGTCTTAATGACATAAAAACTAATTTTAATAAACACCCACATTGGCTGATAAATTACTTACAATTACTAAAATTGTAAGGAGAGCACCTAAAAGCACACTTGTTTTAATGTCAAGTATAGTATTGAAATTTTCTACATTGTATGGTAACAAAATAACACAAATTCTGTAAGTGAATTACAACTTTTAAGTGGGTTTGTATTCACTTATAAAATTTTTATTAGTTGGTAGAAAATTTCAATAACATGCTTGACTTCAATGTCAAGATTGTTATTGAAATAAGTTCAGTATCTACAATTGCAATTTTTTTAAACCTGAAAGTATGCTATGAATTATTAATAATTATTTTCCAGCTAAATATGCTATACATTTGGAATTTTTTGTTTCTCGGATTCCTATTTAGCAAAGATATTCTAATGGAAATGTGGTGACTTTGTGCCACAATATTATAATTTGCAATTACATCCAAGCACGTTTCTTTAGTCATTTGTTTTATGCTCTTTTCTAGATTGTTTTGTATTTCTTCTAATTACACCAATAGAAAAAATAAATATAAAAAATGAAGGTCAAGCGAAACAAATCTGGGGAGGAATATTAATTTGTTTACAATTTTATGAATAACAGGACCTGGTAACTTTGTTTTATAATTACGTTTGATAGAGATTTTTTTTGTAATTGTAAGACATCATTATGTACCAAAATTTATTGTGAAAAGAAATTCTGAAAATATGGTAGAAAACACTGAGGTAGATAGGTATTAATTCAAAGATAATTTTTAGTTGTTCTTTAGTACTTAAGACACCTGTCCACCTTACGAATCTGGTAGTTACACTTAAAGATAAAATACAAATTATTCAACAAATTATCAGAAACGTCGACCTAACATACAAATATGCGCCAGTTCGAACATGAACCGGGTTCAACGTTACAAAATTTATCCCAAATTTATATTAAAATATTTTCTGGCGCCCAACGTGCAAAGGCCATATAATCAATATGTATTTTATTAATTTTAAAATTTCTATATCCCTATGTTACGAATAACCACAGTGGACGAAAACACCTATTAGCAATATCAAAAACGGAAAGTTTTAGTCACAATTTGTGTCCCTAATCCATATTAAAATATTTTTTGGCGCCCAACGTATAATCTATATTTGTTTCCTAGGAAAGTTGGACATAACAAAAAGATTAAATTTTTTATATCCTTGTATTATAAAACACCACTTATTTGTAATATCAAAAGCGGGAAAAGTTAGTTTAATAGTGGTTCATAACAACTGAGATTTTTTGCAATGGAGTAGTGCGAGTTTTTTTATGAATATCGATCAAATAAAAAACTTTGTATTTTATATTTTACTCTATTGGTTTTCTCTAGTATTTCTTAACAAAAAAAGGTGAGTTTGTTGCCATTTTAAAATGTAAGCGAATAGTATTTAAAAAATGAATCTTCTGGCGCCCAACGTGGTTAGTTTTTCATCTTTAGTATTTATTTAACAACATTCTATATCTGTGAAGACTCAATAACGTATTTTGAGTTTCAGTATCCTTGAGTTATTTCATTATC
Organism: Haematobia irritans; assembly: GCF_050003625.1. Taxonomy (NCBI): domain Eukaryota; kingdom Metazoa; phylum Arthropoda; class Insecta; order Diptera; family Muscidae; genus Haematobia; species Haematobia irritans. Next base: position 6,397,194 of record NC_134398.1, read on the forward strand.
ATTTTAAATTTTATCCATTCCTAACATCATAAAAAGAACATTTAAATTGGCGCCCTACATAAGTCGCGATGCCAGCATAAAAATACTATGAGATATATGATAATCCACTAGATCAGATTTTAAGAGATATGACAATCAATCCCATTAGCCAATATCAGCCTCGATCTTCACATTAGCTTAGGTTAGGTTAGGTGGCAGCCCGATGTATCAGGCTCACTTAGACTATTCAGTCCATTGTGATACCACATTGGTGAACTTCTCTCTTATCACTGGGTGCTGCCCGATTCCATGTTAAGATCAATGACAATTATCACATTATCTAAAATGATATCTCGCACTAAATGTGTCTCGTTTTTAGGATTTTATCAAGAATTTTGACTAGCAGAGATCTCAAAATGTATTGAAATCCTCGAAATTTTGTATATAAATAACAAAAAGTTAAAAAATACATTAAATTTTCATAATAAATATTTCATCAACACCACATATGTATATTACTTACATATTTACATGAGAACAAAAAAATTCATAAAAAGAGAGAAAAAAAACATCGAATAAAAATATCTGCTACTTCGTTTTATTTTACATTACTTTTGTCTTCAACCTTTTCCAATAATCAAGGAAAACCTGTTTTCTGAAAACTCTATGGATTGGAGGTTTTAATGCCGTATGCGGTGATAAAAACAGACACTGCAAACTAAACAACTGGTCTGTCGTATTTGCTTTTAGAGGCCAGTCGAATCAGCTCCGTGGTTGGCAACTGGCAGCCAACATATAAACCATTGTTCTTAACTGTTGCTGAGGTAGCCAACCACCAGTAGTAGAGAGGAGGGGGGCGAGGATGGATAATAATGTCGGAAAGCTAAATGAAGGCAAAAGAATGCATTTCTTCTTAACATGAATTTGATGAAGAGGATAAGGCTTCAAGTCGTTATTCCACTAGAAAGGAGTTTCAACATTGTCCATAATGACTACGAAGTTTGGGATTTAGTTGTAGCAAAGCTCCTGGGCTATACCTTGTTTTCATTTGCCTGTGATTTTTTTTTATTGAAATCCAGTTTTTGGTTTGGAACGAGCCAGCAGCATTGGCTTGCTCTCGTTTGTCCACAAAGAAAACATGCACACAAAGTTAAATGTCTGATGATGGGCTTGATGCCATCCTTCTGTTCATGATAACGAGTTTCTAATGCAAGTGCAAGTGGTTGAGACAGCATATAACCCAGCATAAAATAAAAAAATAGTTTTGTTTTCTGAAGTAAACTATAAGATCACGCGTTGGGCGCCATTTCATTTAGAATTATTGTAATTGAATTTTTCCTGTTTAGGAAGCTGGCTACAAGCTTAATGTTAAAACTTAGAGATCACATATATCTTATTACTACATTTCTAAGTATGAGCTACGTTGGGCGCCACATTGAACACACCCATATTAAAAACCTAAAAAAAAGCAAAACTGTTTTCAAAAGTAAGATATCAGATGATACCTTGGGGGTGGTCCCAACTTGCTGGAAGTCCTTTATTACAAAAATGCAAATGGAATCAAGCTGCCTTCATTTATAAACAGCATTACTATTGTCGGTTAAAACTAACGAGTTGGGCGCCAAATTTTTAATATTGGATATTTCTAATTTAATATTTTAACCTCCACTATGTGAATTACATATTTTTCATTTCATTGTTTACTGGGTAATTGCACTATTTTTTTTTATTACTAGGGTAACTGGTCCTGATGTAACTAGCATTGAGATAAACTCTAATGTAACATCCAAGCCGGTTTCTTACAGATACCTTTGCAGTTATTTTAGTTTGAGTAAAATCCATTATTAAATTCAATTTTAAATTATATTTCAAACAACGTAACAAGATTTTCACAAATCCAATCCCCCACCCAAAAAAAAAAGATAAACTACCGTATATCCTTTTGCAAATGCAGAATGTTTTTAGTATAAACTTAAGCCTTTAAATGTTTTTAATTGCCAAGTGTATACCCATGGTTGGCGCCTGCGCCTAATCTCTTCCTACAAAAAGGCCTTAGCCCACTTCAAAATTTTGGTCTGCATTGCTGACATAAAATTGTTTTAGTGTTCAGTCTTTTGCGGCATTAACTTGTTGATTTGTTTTTGTATGCTGCCTGGCAATGGTAATAGCTAGGAAAAGTTCGTTTACAAGTGGCAATCTGCCAGCAGCAGAAACAGCAACAACAACTGACTGACTGACTGATTCTGCCAGTGCAATATTTTGTGGCCTAGGTTAGGTTTATGCTGGTGATGTGTGCAAGATGTGGCTTTTTGTTAATGGAAAGGGCAAATTTTAGTGGTTTTAACCTCATTTACTCGAGGTGGGGTTAATGGGAGATGAAACTTTCGCATTTGTTGGCCTTTAAAATGGGCGGGGGGAGGTTGCTTACCAAATTTTGTAATGATTATGAAAATTAATGGTAGGAGTAAAATTAAATATCTAATGAGATGAGAATATAAGAGCTGTGAAATTTTAAATATTTGATTGAAATGAAAATGGTTAATGCATAAATCGTTTATGATTTCAAGGGGAATTTTTAATTGAGTGGTTATTAGTAATAACTTTAAGTATTCGTTTGTAATGAAAAGATGTTTTATATTTAATTTAATTTAATCATTTTCACACTTTCTAAATCTTTATACCTTCTAGTACACGTTGGGCGCCACTTTTGATTTTAACGTAAAGCCCAAAATTATTTCAAAATGTAGAAGGGAAAATTTCTCTAATATCAGCTTCATAAATATAGTACGAAAGATAAACCTATGATAGGGAGCCATCTTAGTGCAATGCTTAACATGCTCGCCTTGCATACAAAACATCCTAAAATCAATTCCAGTTCTGACCGAACACCAAAAAGTTTTTCAGCAGTGGTTTATTTTCTCTCAGGTGACATTTCTAAGTATTTCAAAAGCTACTCTATGGAGGTCCCTTGTCATTGAGCTAAACATGAAATTTGGCAGAATTCGGGGCTAAGAGAGAATTTCACCACTGTGGTATCACAATGGACTGAATAGTCTAAGTGAGCCTGAAAAAGCTGGCTGCCACTGTATCTCACCTGAACTATGGCATTATGCTGCTAAAATACAATAAAAAATTGTAAAAATGGTATAAAATTATGTATTTTACATTTTAGTATAAACGCACGTCACAATTTAGGTAAGTCTGTTAAGGAAGTGATAACAGCTAAAATCAGCTGTTTTTGGGAGTAGCTAAAAAAGGGAAAGTGATAAAACTTTACGGTTATGGTGGGCAACACTTATCAAATTAACCTTTTTATGTAACCCGCACGCAGAGAAGGAATATGATCACCTCAAACATGTTTCAAGAGCAAAATGTTATTTTTGTATGGTGACCATGTAACATGTTTGTCACTAAAATGTTATTTTCTCGTCAAATATAACATGCTTGCCGTAATCAGATACGTGATTTCCGAGATAATAACATGGTTGCGAAACCCGTGTTACATGGTCACCACCCAAAAATAACGTTTTGCTCTTAAAACGTGTTTGAGGTGATCATATTCCTTCTCTGGGTGCGGTAATAAACATGTAAACAACTGATAACGAGGCCTCAGAGAATTTCCGCTACCAAAAATAGCCATAAAACTAGTGTTGCCAATTTGGATTTCTTCCCTCTAGATATCCCAGCAAAAAATACTTCATCAGTAAGAGTTTAGTTGTGCTTTTTGGTATACAATAAAGTAGGCAGTGCATCCACACTGCATGATTCGGTGGCAATAACGTAAACGGGTAATCAAACTAGTTTATGATCATTCGTTTACGTTATTGCAACCAATTCATGCAGTATAGATGCATGAAAGGTAGTGCTGTTTTCCTTCACGCCAACAATGCTATACTCAAGATTATCTATCAATGAGCAATTATATCAGCGCTATGTAGAAGCTGCTCTTAATCGGGACATCGCCCACAAAAATCAGCGTTGATTCGGTTGATTTTTACTGCCTCTCTCCCTTACAATCCTGCTGAAATAGTGCTGCATTTTTTGCTGGGATGGGTCTTTTAAATCCTATTACCTGGAATAAAATCATTTCATGACCTAAATATTAACAAAACTGTTTTTTAATCTGACAGGAAAAGGATTTCTACATATTCTAAAATCATTCCAATATTTCCCGCAGTGATTTTTGATACAAAAAATATTTTTCTGTCTTTTTATGGGGAAAATTTTGCGCTTGTTTTGTAGAAATATTCTGATATCGCCAAACGAGAAAAACATCCAAGTTAAAAATCTCTAGCCGAAACTTAGTTTACTTACCAATAATACATTTTTGGCATGGGGTTCTATCACAGAAAAATTTAATCAATCTATCACAGAAAAATTTAACCTATGAAATTTTTGCTAGCAAAATAATCGTTAGATATATAACCTATGAATACTGTCTTATTTTTTGGTATATCAATTTGATCTTTGCCATAATGCACCAAGTTCCAGTACAAACGTCAAAATATACTAAATTGCTCTTTTGTTACCTCTCTTTCTGTCTTGCTCATCAAATCCAACGCCTTTATAGAGTTATAGTCAATAAAGAAAAATCTCTAATTACCCTGTGTTAAGTAGCGTCATCACACTCGTCGTCATCATCGTCATCACTGCCGATTGTTTGTTTACTCATATAAACTTGCACTTGTTTTACTACTCGCTTTTGCTGCACATTATTATTACAACCAACAACTAAGGCCTTGCCATGACTCTACTCTTTCTCTCGTTTTTCTACTCCTCCCGCTCGCCTTAATGACTAAAATACAATGAAAATTTTACTCTACCAAAATGACAATAACAACAACATGAATTGATACGTTAGCAAGTATAAAGACCCCTTTCAAACAACAACAACAACAAAAGAAATAAGTAATCTACTATTGTAGATGGCTGTTTGTCTCTCTATCTTGAAATGGCTGTCAATCCATGTGTTTGAGTTGTTTGTTCTCACTCACAAATTGCATTGAAAGATGGCTAAAGAAACATCAACGACACAGCAACAACAAGAAGAAAACGGCAAACGAACAACAACAACAAAAATAAGTTAACAACAAAAACAAAACTCTGGGGAGAAGAAGAACAACGTAATGTAAAAATTCCAAGTGTGTTAATGAGAACTTTGACTTAAAATTGCAAGGTTTCCAAGTAGTAATATCTTTAAAGCTTGGTAAGCTCTGACATGTGGTGGTGTTGCTTCGACTAATGGTACAGAGCCGCTAAATAGACAATTCGATTGGATGTATGAGTTTTGCAATTAACTCTTACAGCGTTGTTGTTGCACACACATAATCAATACAAGGTGTTGACCAAAGAAGAGCAATGGGGAAAACATATGGAAGATAGACAACATACAAAAACTGAAGAAAATCCATAGTACAGTGGGACCAAATGTTAACCAAAAAGCAGGCAAATATATTAAAATGTTTTTTAAACTGTTGCTCTATTTTTGAAATAATTTTTACTTAATTTTAACCTTATTTTTCTTAGCTTATGTATGGATTTTAATTTATGAAATTCAAATTTTTTTAGCAATTTACTATGTTTACAAAATTCCCCAGAGTTTATTTACAAAAAAAATTCCAATCCAAAACTCTTTTTATAATTTGCATAGATATGTCTCTCCTTTGTTATTTTAGCATTTTAACAAGTTCTGCTAAACGAACTGAAAACAACCATTGATAAAAATCAACGAAAATAAAACCAAGCAAAATAAACTGAATCGAAACGTATACAGAACGCTGTAAATGGAGTATAATGACATGAATACCTTTGGTTATTTTTGCATTTAATTAAACTAAATACATAAGTGACCATTTTTGAGAAACCCATAGAGATTGCTGTTCGATATCCATATACATAGACAATTTTCGTATAAATGCCCTCCCCCGGTTTCCATATAAGCAGCAACGGGAAAACAGACACAACAAGGTGACTCAAGAGAATGACCTAAAAACCAAGTCTGTAGGCAAATTCTTTCGTCTTTTTTATGTTTTTACGACAAAATTGAACTTCAGTGAACAATACAACATTATTTAAAATAGCTTTCATTTTCCATTCATTTTATTTTACTTTTGGGGATTTTACGCTTGCCATGGAATTCCAACGAAAGCCAGAAAAAGCTTCAACATGGAATAATATAACATTTAAATGCAGTTTTCCCTTAGCATGACAGAGGGGGGAACCAAGTTGGTAGGTAGCCTGCCGGCTTGGTTAAATTTGATAGGTGGGATATGAAAAAAAAACTACATACAGAAATAAAGAACTAATATACGAGGTTCAATCTGAAATTGGGGAAATTAGATCTTCTCATAAATCTGAAATTAATGATAGATAGCTAAATTGGAGCTAATATTTATCCACGATAAGTCTTAAAATGACGACATGTTTAATCCCAGAGAAGGTCTATTGAAACTGAATAACTAGTTATCTTTCTTGAAGGCTTTGTATAACACTCAATTTGAACTTTTCGAGATTTTAGCATAACATTCAATGTAATGAATCAGATTTCATTAACAAGCTTTAAAATACTTGAACTTCTCTCTTGAGCGCTGCCCAATTCTATGTTTAGCTCCATGACAAGGGACTTCCTTTTTATAGCGATGTTCCACTTTTACCAATTTAGAGAAGCTTGGAAACACTGAAAAATGTCGCCAGCATTCCTGAGAGGGGATAATCCACGGCTGGGGAGCCACCGTGGTGCAATGGTTAGCATGTCCGCCTTGCATACACAAGGTCGTGGGTTCGATTCCTGCTTCGACCGAACAGCCAAAAGTTTTTCAGCGGTGGATTATCCCACCTCAGTAATGCTGGTGACATTTCTGAGGGTTTCAAAGCTTCTCTAAGTGGTTTCACCGCAATGTGGAACGCCGTTCGGACTCGGCTATAAAAAGGAGGTCCCTTGTCATTGAGCTTAACATGGAATCGGGCAGCACTCAGTGATAAGAGAGAAGTTTACCAATGTGGTATCACATTGGACTGAATAGTCTAAGTGAGCCTAATACATCGGGCTGCCACCTAACCTAATCCACGGCTGGAATTCTTTTGGCGTTTCGTCGAAACTACACGCAGAGAAGGAATATGATCACTCCAAACATGTTTCAAGAGCACCATGTTACTTTTTCACGGACAACATTTAACATGTTTGTCGCAACCATGTTATGCTCTCGAAAATTTTTTATATTTGATTTCGGCAAGCATGTTATGTTTGACGAGAAAAGAACATTTTCGCGACAAAAATGCTACATGTTTCCTGTGAAAAAGTAACATAATGCTCTTGAAACATGTTTGGGGTGATCATATTCCTTCTCTGGGTGTAGGGTTGAACCCATGACCCTTTGTGTGCAAAGGGATTAACATATCCGCCTTTGAAACCTATGGCGGATATGCTAATCCCTTTTGACCTCTATAGTATGGCAAAAACTTTCTGTTATTTTCATCATCATCAATTAAGCTGACGACTTTCAGGGAATTTTTTTTTATTATTTGTTTCAATTTTCAATTAAAAACATAACAATAACATTTTTGCAACCTAAAACTATTTAATATTTTAAAATTGATTTATTATATTAATTGATTCGCATTACAAATTATTAATTAATACAAAAACACCTTAACATAACCCAGCAAATGATTCTTCAACTTCCTTTTGAACTGCGATAGCCCTAAAAAAAAATCTATACCAACCGGTAATCTGTTAAACAAGGAGCAACCATTGCATTCTGGCTACTCGTAATTGTGTTCTATTCCTGGTTTTAAAAGTGATCTGATTTTACAAAATGATATCCTAACCTAGTTAATCAGATGCTTTTTATGAGATCTGAACAGAGCTTTAGATACTCTGGAATTTCGAATATGTTTACAGAAAATGTATAATAAATCAGCTGTCTTTACTAACTCATTTTAACTCATTGCATGGTTTGAAATTTCTGCAAAAACAAACATTTGGATTGGCAACACACTTGAGAGTACAATAAACATGTATCCCAATAAAGAGCTATCCATGATTTTATAAAGAATTGTTTATCATATTTATGTATGTGTTTATCACAACATTTCCTCTTCGTTGACTGAATTGTTATCTCTTGCACTCATTTCCGTTATGCGATCGTTTCGCATAACGGTTATAAACAGTATAGTAATAACAATATGAAAACTTCTAAATTGGCAACACTGTTGAGAGTACGAGAAACTTTTCTCTCAACCCTCGCAATTTGGAATTTACTCTTTTAACTCTACATAAACACAAAGTTATTGTTGTTATATTTGTAGTCATCGAATTCAAAGAAATTCCAATGAATTTCAAAACTTGTTTCCACTTTTTTTTATATTTAGTAAAATATTTTTAAAACCAACTTTGAATTCAGCATCACGAGAGCACATCCTAACGCACATAGCTATGACACAAGATGTGGTGTTAGCTTTTCCTGGGCTTTTATTAGCATTAATGGTTTTTGTTGTTGTTGTTTTGTGAGTTTAAACGAGTGTTTTGTTAAATAGAATTAAAACCGCATAGATAAAATTAAATTTGACAAAAACAAGAGAAAAAAACATCATACATGCATTAATTATGAGCATGAACATTCGTTGGTGGCATAATATATGAGCATTTTGATTTTCGATATATATTTATTGACCTATTGACTTGTCATCTAAGCTAATTTAATTTATTTGGATTTTTTTAACAAAATTTTTGCCATATTTATCATTCGTTCATTCGTTTATCATAATTATATTTTATAGTTTAGAGTATTTTAATTTACCATATGCATATATCCAAATAGAAATGTGGTTTAATAAGCCGGATCGATCAATGATTCTATGGTGAGCTGGTTAGCTTACTTGCACCAGCAGTAGGGGTTCTGCGAATAGCTGAGCTTTATACACCGATTACTACTTTCATTTGTTGTTGTTGTTCCGGTTTTTTAAACAGTCTCTTAATACTACGACTTTAGTATGGTTATTGAAATCGTTGGCTATGTATGGTTTAATTCCCAGTTTTGTTTTGACTTGATTTTCGTTTTGCCATTTACAAAACAAAAACAACAAAAGTAAATTCCATTTAATCCTCTGTTTGGCTGAATTGCAAAGACAAATCGCCACTTCACTTGGTCGTGAGTTTGTTTATGTTATTTGCTAATTTTTTTTTATTCTATTTCCATTGATGAACTAATCACTGGTTATTTTACGAAGTTTAAATCGTAACCGTTAAATTAATTAAACAACTGTAGTCACTTTTTTCACGCTCTCCCTCTTCTACGTTGTTTTTTAATTTACATGAAGTTTAAATGGGTTTTTGGCATTTTTTGATTTTCTATTTCATGGCACTTTTTTCTCCCATCTTACAACCAATAAAACCTTAATTTGTGATTATTGTACTACAAAGACATAAAACAAGAACGAACGAACGAATTGTATTGAACAGAACTGACGGAAAAAAATCGTATAAAACGCGATTCCCTATACGCGACGACTATGGCGCTTTGTTTGCGAGTTAAAACCCTCTCGGTTAAAACGAGCTCTGTGACTCGAGCAATATAGTCTGTACGTTTCAGCGGTTGAAATAACTCTACTGTACTGTCATCGTTGAGTGTTAGCATAGAAGCAGCAAACAGGCACACAGGCAGCAAGTCGTTGTTGCTTTGGCCGTTTACATTCAATTCAAAAATACAGAAACACAGAGACAGCTGTTGAGGTTTAAAGGAAAAAACGAAAAAAAGGAAAAAAAAAAAATAACACACTGAGGCTTAAGATACTTCTCATTCGCATACTATAAATCAGGGATGGAAATGCCAATGAAATGGTACTTTTTCAAGATAGATACAGTAGGATTTGGTACCATATTAGAAATCATCAAAACATGAACTTTTTAAAATGTTTGGAAAATCGATCCAGCTTTTTCACGATTTTTGAATTGACTTAACAATTTTTTTTTTTTAATTTTTGCGATAATTAAACAGCCGTCTTTTGGAGTAGGGTACATTATGTTGTGAGTTTAGCTTAACAGTATAAATATGAAGTTTATTAAATACCTAATTAACCTAGGGGACCCAATAACATGGAGAAATGTTGCCTTTTATATTTCGGGATTGTAATCTTCCAACTTGCATCCAGAAATAACCATGAAAGAAAATGTAAGTTTATCACCAATTCCACTATTCACGTCAAATCCACGAACGTGAATATTTGGTGTCCATAATTCCACGTTAATTTTTTAACTTTTCTGTAACCAGCTGGGTTGCACAAATCACCCAAAAATCCACTAAGGCGGAAATCATTATTTTTTTTATACCCTCCACCATAGGATGGGGGGTATATTAACTTTGTCATTCCGTTTGTATTACTTAAGACCCCATAAAGTATATATATTCTGGGTCGTGGTGAAATTCTGAGTCGATCTAAGCATGTCCGTCCGTCTGTAGAAATCACGTTAACTTCCGAACGAAACAAGCTATCGACTTGAAACTTGGCACAAGTAGTTGTTATTGATGTAGGTCGGATGGTATCGCAAATGGGCCATATCGGACTTTTACGTATAGCCCCCATATAAACCGATCCCCCAATTTGGCTTGCGGAGCCTCTAAGAGCAGCAAATTTCATCCGATCCGGCTGAAATTTGGTACATGGTGTTAGTATATGATCTCTAATAACCATGCAAAAATTGGTCCACATCGGTCCATAATTATATATAGCCCCCATATAAACCGATCCCCCGATTTGGCTTTCGGAGCCTCTAAGAGAAGGAAATTTCATGCGATCCGACTGAAATTTGGTACATAGTGTTAGTATATGGTCTATAATAACTGTGCAAAAATTGGTCCACATCGGTGTCGATTGATGGAAAGAAATGCTCTCAAAATACAATCGCGGAGCTTCGAAATCATTAGTGCTGAGCGCCAACTAATTTTGCAAGATTCACTCTATCGTGAGATTGAAAAATTTGTTGGCCGTCAAAAAATTTTGGTTGCGTTGGATTCCACACAATTTATCAATCGCTCATATGCTTCAAAAATAACAGGTTGGCTGATAAGTCCCCGGTCTAACAAAGAAAAACACATTTTTTTGTCAAAATTCGTTTTTATTATTCAACATAGTTCCCTTCAAGGGCGATACAACGATTATAACCACCTTCCAATTGTTTGATACCATTTTGGTAGTACTCCTTCGATTTTGCCTCAAAATAGGCCTCAGTTTCGGCGATTGCAGCCAATTTTTTTCCCTGCGAGCATCCTTTTGAGGTCTGAAAACAAGAAAACGTCGCTGGGGGCCAGATCTGGTGAATACAATGGGTGGGGAAGCAATTCGAAGCCCAATTCATGAATTTTTGCCATCGTTCTCAATGACTTGTGGCACGTTTTTCTTCTTCATATGGGGCCGTTTTGTAGCGATTTCGACCTTCAAACGCTCCAATAATGCCATATAATAGTCACTGTTGATGGTTTTTCCCTTCTCAAGATAATCGATAAAAATTATTCCATGCGCATCCCAAAAAACAGAGGCCATTACTTTGCCAGCGGACTTTTGAGTCTTTCCACGCTTCGGAGACGGTTCACCGGTCGTTGTCTACTCAGCCGACTGTCGATTGGACTTAGGAGTGTAGTGATGGAGCCATGTTTCATCCATTGTCACATATCGACGGAAAAACTCGGGTGTATTACGAGTTAACAGCTGCAAAAACCGCTCAGAATCATCAACACGTTGTTATTTTTGGTCAAATGTGAACTCGCGCGGCACGCATTTTGCACAGAGCTTCCGCATATCCAAATATTGATGAATGATATGACCAACACGTTCCTTTGATATCTTTAAGGCCTCTGCTATCTCGATCAACTTCATTTTACGGTCATTCAAAATCATTTTGTGGATTTTTTTGATGTTTTCGTCGGTAACCACCTCTTTCGGGCGTCCACTGCGTTCACCGTCCTCCGTGCTCATTTCACCATGCTTGAAACTCATTATCAAGCCAATTGTTTGCTTCCACCGTATTTTTTCCCTTCAGAAAACAGTATTTTATCAAAACACGAAATTCCTTTTTTCCATTTTTTTCACAATAACAAAAGTTGCTTCACAAAAGACGCTCTATCTCACAAACTAATTGACTTACAGACGTCAAATTTTGACACGAATCATTTGAAGGTTGGTACTATATAAAAATAATATGCATTTAATACTAGCGATCCCATCTATGTGTCAGACCGGGGACTTATCAGCCAACCTGTTATGGTAGCGGTGCCCATCTATGATATCGTGAAATGTGATGAATCGTGTATTTACGCATATGAGCCCGAAAGTAAATAGCAGCCGACTGTATGGGGTTTTCAAGATGAGCCAAATTAAACAAAAGTTTCTCGCGCACCATGCACTTCCAAGCAAATAATCACATGTTTTTCTGTAAAACAGGACATGTCGCAATCACATCACTAGAACAACACAGATCAGTCAATTCTGAGTAGTACACAACCTTCCAAGAAGTCAGAAAAACCCACCGCCGAAGTGGGATCACTCTTCACCTCGACAATGTGAACCCTCACACATCGCCTCAAACAACTGCATTTTTGAAAACATCGATTTGATGGGTATTCCGCTGTATAGTCCTGATAATGAGTGCTTCCCGATTTTCTATACTTAGCTCAACGAAATTACTGTTAAACAAGAACCGACCACTTGAGTATATAACCATAACTAACCGCTTCTTTTGTTTCAAAATAGAGGTCGTTATTCTTAAATGGACTCCTTGGCTTACGAATGTTATTCAAATTTTTTGACAATCCCGCGCCAATGATAGCCAATTAAACTATTCCAATTATAATTTTTTATCTTTTTATCTTGTTTTTTTTTTTGCAATTTAAAAATCTTCTTCGAAGAACAAATATTATAGACACGCTTTTACTTAAAGTACCAATTTTGGTACCTTTTGTGAAAATTATGGTTTCTCATCCCTGCTACCAACACACAATTCGGCTATACCTTGACTCTCCCCAATACCACTTAACGGCATTCGCAACGATAAGAAGAGATTGTAAAGAGACCAACTGAGAGAGTGTTAGATATTTTAACTCACATTTAGAATGTTTGCTTACTAACATGAAGTAGAGAAAAATCTAAATGACAGTAAAAAGAAACGTTTGCAGTTTTTTTCAATCAAATGAAGTAAACAAAATTAGTTAAAGCAATGAATTAAAGTTATTTAATTGAATAACAACTTTCAATAACAAATGAAATTAAAAATTTTTGCAAGGTCGTAGCAAAAATTACTAATTTTCCTACAATCAGGTAATAAAGAAAAACGTTTACCTGGCTCTCACGCTCTCTCTCTCTATCTCTTTTCACAGTTTAGTAGATAATCTCTTTGGAGTTTCATCTAATTGTTCTTTGTTAATCAGGTATAAAACCATTAGGGAAATCATATTGTACATTAGGTTTTAGTTTCTTTGAAATTTGTAATATTTATTACCGTAGTTGTTAGTAAGTGTACGCAATTCATTATAAATCTTTTTGCACTCATAAAAATACTGTCATATGTGCACGATATCAGATAAGATATTTAGCTTAAGATAAGATTTTTTGTATTTACCTAAGAGAACTCATATGATTTCAGATAAATTTTTTGAGTAAGAGAGCAAGGTTACAATGGATGCTCTCTTAAGCAAGGGAAGGTATGCTATGTACCAAAATCCCATTATTGTGCGATCGAGAGCAGAAAAATATCTTTTGAGGTATTTACAAACAAATAATAGTACACTGATAGAAAAAGTTCGTTATTAAAACGAAATTTTTCGTTATTATAACGAATTTTCTGTTAATCAACATAACGTTTCGTGCTATTAACGAATATTTTCATTGTATTAATCAAAATGTTTCGTTATATCAATGAAAAATTTTCGTTGGTTAAGTTTTAATGAAATTTTCTTTGCATGTAATATGTCATTAATGTTATACGAAGTTCAAGATGGGCGCATTTGTGGTAAAATGAACAAATTTTGAACCAGTTTTTGGGAAATGGGAATCAAGTAAATCTGTGTACTTTTTGTAATTTTTTTGTTGATTGTTTGTCATAAAATTTGGAAAAATCCCAAATTCCAAATCCAAGGGGAAAATTCTTTCTTATCCGATTTTATGCAGAGAATGAAGCCGACTCATTTTTGTCGGCGGCTGCTGCTACTAATTTTTTGCCTCTGACTGCGGATATAAATTTGTCTATTCGGCGGCGGACAATAATCCATTATATAATAAATTTGAAGTTATCCGACTGGTAACGAGATTAGTTGTACAACCAATCTTACAATCACATTTACATTTCATTAAATTTTTTGAGCTAATTGTTTGTAAAATTATTATAGACACTTGATACGGACGGATTTAGGGTGGAAAGTTCAACATTTTGACAAAAAATAAAACAATTGCAAATATTTTTTGATTTAAATCAATATTTTTGATTAATTGGCGGCTACATTTGAGTCGAGATAAGTCGACATATTCGGCGGCGGCTTCGACTAGCAGAAACTAGTCGGCGGTGGCTAAAATCGGCGGGGCGACTCGACGGCTTCATTCTCTGATTTTATGTTCATCAGCATCTCAATGGCTGTCCAGACTGTGTCAGGCCCCACTGAACGATTTTAAGGCCGATATCTGGATCTGAAACCATAGATATAATAAATCCTAAGGATATCTAGGAAAATCTTTAAAAAATGTTACCGGTTTGTATTCATTATTGGAAAAATTTTAATAATGTCAAAATTGTCATCAGTTATATTTCTATAATAAATATATAAAATCATCAAAATTATATTCCTAAACACTTGTTTCTCTCAATAACCTTTTAAATTTCAAAATAATATCAGGAATCCACTTACCTTTCAATAACAAGAAAACAATCTGAAAGAGAGAGAGAGACAGAAAAATAAATCCATTAATAACACAGAAACAAATATCACCAAAATATTTCCAATTAAAAAATTAATTGAAGTTGAAAATGTTTTCAATTAATAAATTAATTGATACAATTAACTTTTTAATCAAGATAGAAACATTAAATTAATTAAGTAAATGATTGAAAATTTTAAAATTTTTAATTAAAAAATTAATTGATACAATTAACTTTTTAATCAAATTCCGAAGACTAAGTCAGTTAAAAACAAGTATATACGGCCGTAAGTTCAGCCAGACCGAAGCTTATGTACCCTACACCATGGATTGCGTAGAAACTTCTTCTAAACACTGCCATCCACAATCGAATTACTTAAGTTGCGGTAACGCTTGCCGACGGCAAGGTATCTTAAAACCTCCTAACACCGTCTTCTAAATTGTATGTAAGTCCATATATATTAAATCAAAAAAGATCGATCACATACGTATATAATTCAGTTTGACAAAATTTTCTATAGACATAAAATTTTGACAAAATTTTCTATAGAAATAAAATTTTAACAAAATTTTCTATAGAAATAAAATTTTCAAAAATTTTTTATAGAAATAAAATTTTGACAAAATTTTCTTTAGAAATACAATTTTGACAAAACTTTCTACAGAAATAAAATTTAAACAAAATTTTATATAGAAATAAAATTTGAACAAAATTTTCTATAGAAATAAAATTTTGACAACACTTTTTATAGAAATAAAATTTTGACAAAATTGTCTATAGAAATAAAATTTTGACAAAATTTTCTATAGAAATAAAATTTTGAAAAAATTTTCTATAGAAATAAAATTTTGGTAGATTATTTTTGGCTCGAGTGGCAACCATGATTATGAACCGATATGGACCAATTTTTGTGTGATTGGAGATCAGCTATTTATAACTATAGACCGATATGGACTAATTTTGGTATGGTTGTTAGCGGCCATATACTAACATCACGTTCCAAATTTGAACCGGATCGGATGAATTTTGCTCCTCCAAGAGGCTCCGGAGGTCAAATCTGGAGAACGGTTTATATGGGGGCTATATATAATTGTGAACCGATGTGGACCAATTTTTGCAAGGATGTTAGAGACCATATACTAACACCACGTTCCACATTTGAACCGGATCGGATGAATTTTGCTCCTCCAAGAGGCTCCGGAGGTCAAATCTGGGGATCGGTTTATATGGGGCCTATATATAATTATGAACCAATGTGGACCAATTTGTGCATGGTTGTTAGAAACCATATACCAACACCATGTACCAAATTTCAGCAAGATCGGAAGAAATTTGCTTCTCTTTGAGGCTTCGCAAGCCAAATCTGGGGATCGGTTTATATGGGGGCTATATAATTATGGATCAATGTGAACCAATTTTTCCATGGTTATTAGAGACCATGTACCAACATCATGTACCAAATTGCAGCCGGATCGAATGAAATTTGCTTCTCTTTGAGGCTTCGAAAGCCAAATCTGGGGATCGGTTGATATGGGGGCTATATATAATTATAGACCAATGTGGACCAATTTTTGCATGGTTGTTAGACACCATATACCAACACCATGTACCAAATCTCAGCAAGATCGGATGAAATTTGCTTCTATTTAAGGCTTCGCAAGCCCAATCTGGGGATCGGTTTATATGGGGGCTATATATAATTATGAACCGATGTGGACGAATTTTTGCACGGTTGTTAGAGACCATATGCCAACACCATGTACCAAATTTCAGCAAGATCGGATGAAATTTGCTTCTCTTTAACGCTTCGCAAGCCAAATCTGGTGATCGGTTTATATGGGGGCTATATATAATTATGGACCGATGTGAACCAATTTTTGCATGGTTGTTAGAGACCATATACCAAATTTTAGCCGGATGGGATGAAATATGCCTCTGTTAGAGGCTCCACAAGCCAAATCTGAGGGTCCCTTTATATTGGGGCTATACGTAAAAGTGGACCGATATGGCCCATTTGAAATACCATCCGACCTACATCAATAACAACTACTTGTGCCAAGTTTCAAGTCGATAGCTTGTTTCGTTCGGAAGTTAGCGTGATTTCAATAGACGGACGGACGGACATGCTTAGATCGACTCCACGACTTCACCACGACCCAAAATATATATACTTTATGGGGTCTTAGAACAATATTTCGATGTGTTACAAACGGAATGACAAAGTTAATATACCCCCATCCTATGGTGGAGGGTAGATTTTTGAACATTTTTCTTATTTTATACATTTATTATTTTATAATTAAAAATGTATTTCAAACAATCAATTGTTATTCCAAATAAAAACTTTAAGCCAATATAGAAAGTAATTGAAAATATTTACCTTTTTTTAATTAAAAAATTAATTGAATTTTGAATCAATTAAAAAATTAATTGAAATTTGCTAATGAAATCAATTATTTTTTTAATAAAGAATTTTTGAATTTTTGAATTTTTTATACTATCGTTTTCGTGATTGAAGACATTTAAATTAAAAAATTAATTGGATCAATTAATTTCGTGATTGAATCAGAAAAAAAAAATTTTTTTGTGTGAATGCAAAATTTGGAGAGTATGGCAACTCTTTTACTTAAACTCTTTGCTATATTCGCTCTTAAATCGATATGATTTTTTGAAAGAGATATTATCTGCACATAACACTCTTAAATGTAAACAATAATAACAGGGTGGGAAAATATTCAAAATTATTATTGCATTGTCATAGCCAAAAGCCGCAAGTAATTCATACAATTTTTGCTACAATAAATAAATCCAAAATTCCCACACTCATTAAATAAGAGAACAAAGCATGATCTGTATACAAGATTCTTCGAAAAAATTGTCTTATTCATAGCTGATTAGCCTTGACCATATTCCTAAAGAGAACTGACAAACATTTTAATATAACAGCCAGACCTTGGAGGTTCAATGGATTTATGAACACCACAAAAAAGATAAGATTAAAATTATTAACAAATCTAGACAGGTGATTGTTAAAGATACCCTAATTTCCTACAATAAAAAAACGAATACAATGTTTCCCAAAAATTCATGATCCAACCCCAATTAGAGGGTGAATGAATAATAAATCGAAAGAGGTGATAGAAAAGAAAACCTAAAACCACTTCAAATAAAATTATCAAATGACACAGTTCACATGACAATTTCTAAGTAATAAATTCAATTAAAAAATAGATATGGAAGACACTTAAGGGGGCATTAATAGCTGGTTATATCTAAGGAAAATGAAACCAATGGTGCGTATGTGTGTGTGCGACCTCAGCAAAGTTTAGTGTCACGACGATTATTATTAGTCACCCTCCTCCTGTTGTTAGGACATAATAACGCCCGCTTCAGTTTCACCATACATCACTAAAGCCGCCCAACCCACTAATACCCTTATCATTGAATTGTAGGCTATCATAAAAAATTGTAAACCGCTTAAGCCGTTATATCCCTTATCCCATTGTGTTTATGGGCAATAGATTCTAAAACAATATATCCTTAGCTGTTATTCTATGACAATTGAGCCGATTTGTTCTTAATTAACAACAATAACATCCATTTTAATTGTTTTTTAATTTTTTGTTTTTATTATTCTTTCCGGTTTTTTTTTTCTTTTCGCTTTCCCTTATCTGCATTTTCACAAAAGCCCTTGAGTTTTTCTGACACAAAACAAAAATATCTGCATGGAAAAATTGCAATTCCCACAATTCATGGAATCTTTTTCGTCGCATAGAGATTATTTAGCAGAAAATTACCTTTGCAACAATAACAGCTCTTCAAGTTTAGATGGTGTGACAACTAGAAACGAAATCAAAAGCATGGCCGTAACATTATCGCATTTCATCAAGTGAGGTGCTGTACCGCCACTGCTGCTAGAGTTAAAAACTAAATGTTATGTTGTGCGATTGGTTATGCATTTGGGAACACATGATGTTAATAAGGAGAGCGGAGAGTAATTGTGTATATTCAGGTCACTGCTAAAGTTGTCGCAGATATAGTGTTGCCAATTCAGAAGATTTTTTTCTAATGGCTCTCTTTGCAAAAGAAGGGAAAATATCAAAACTACTGCTGCTTCCCATAAAAGGTACAAAACAGTTTCGTTAGTTTTTCAAAAAAAAAATCTCTTAAAATTGTTTAAGTGATTTTACGAAGTTTTTTACCCAAACTTCCATACATGATACATCTTCGTAATTTGGTATCCTCACCCAAGTAAACGTTATAGATATAGCGTTGCCACTTTAGATGATTTATTGGCTGTAGGCATTTGTTGTTGCTTTGTCTACACCAAAAGTTTTGTTTGTTTATAAATGGGATCAAAAAAATCCTAACACATTTTTTTGGTAATTTTTATTAGCAATTAAACAATACATAGAAGAAACCATGAACGTCGTGCACGTTTCAAAACGACCAGTTCATGAAAGTGAATCAAAACAAATGTGTTGTCAAAAGGAGAACAACTGGTGTTAATCCAACAACGATAAAATGACACCATTCGTTGTCAAAACTTATATTAGCGTTCATCATCTGAAATCGTAATGGTTACGAATTTATAAAAAAAACGAAATCCGCCACCGTGACTCGAACCTGGATTGTCCGCTTCATACGCCTTGAAAGCGTCTTGGCAAATTGCACCATCGTAGGAATTACCATAGGAACGTCTAACGAATATTTTAGGACTTTCCATGACCAAAGAAAAACTATAGCCGTTCATGAAATCGTGAACGCCCGTGGAGAAAACGTGACATTCTGTTTGGATTTTTCGTAATTTTCACGATTTTTACTAGTATGAGCATTTCATAAATAGTTGGGAAATCCCTTTTTTAGTTTTAACGGTCGCCTAAAATTTTATCTATATACACACAGAGAAGGAATATGATCACCTCTTAGAGTAAATTTTTATTTTTGGACGGTGAACATGTATCATGGTTGTCTCAACCCATGTTGTTTTCTTGGACATTATATATCAGATTTCAAGAGTCAATTTATGTTTGGTGAGAAGAAGCACTTTTTCCGGTAACAATGGCCCATGTAACCCATTCAAAAATACCACTTTACTCTAGGAGGTGATCATATTCCTTCTCTGCGAGTAAACATAACTTGTGATGTTAATTTTAGTGTCATAATACAGCAAACGCCTCACGATAATAGTCCACTTTTGAGTTGGGTACACGGTTGCCACAGTTGGTAGAATTTTGCCAAAAATGGTAGATTTTTTACTGTTTGGTAGATTGGTAGAATTCCTGATGTTTTGATGGATTTTGCAAAATATTCCTGTACAACTAAGAGGTATTTCACAAATTTTCTATAAAAATAAAATTTTGGCAAATTTTTCTATAGAAAAAAAATTTTGACAAATTTCGTATAGAAATAAAATTTTGACAAAATTTTCGATAGAAATAGAATTTTGACAAAATTTTCTATAGAAATAAAATTTTGACAAAATTTTCTATAGAAATAAAATTTTGACAAAATTCTCGATAGAAAGAAAATTTTGGACAATTTTTTTTATAGAAATAACATTTAGACAACATTTTCTATAGGAATAAAATTTTGACAAAATTTTCTATGGAAATAAAAATTTGACAAACTTTTCTATAAAAATAAAATTTTGACAAAATTTTTTATAGAAATAACATTTTCACAAACTTTTCTGTAAAAATAAAATTTTGACAAAAATTCTATAGAAATAAATTTAAAAAAAAAAAACTTCTACAGAAATAAAATTTTTACAAAATTTTCTATAGAAATATAATTTGGCAAAATTTTCTATAGAAATATAATTTTGACACAATTTTCTATAGAAATAAAATTTTGACAAAATTTTTTATAGAAATAACATTTTGACCAAAATTTTCTATAGAAATTACATTTTTAGAAAATGTTCTATAAAAATTACATTTTTAGAAAATTTTCTATAGAAATAAAATTTTGACAAAATTTTCTATGGAAATAAAATTTTGACAAAATTTTCTATAGAATAATTTACATTTTGAGAAAATTTTCTATAGAAATAAAATTTCGACAAAATTTTCTATAGAAATAAAATTTTGACAAAATTTTCTATGGAAATAAAATTTGACAAAATTTTCTATAGAAATAAAATATTTCACAAAATTTTCTATAGTAATAAAATTTTCGACAAAATTTTCTATAGAAATAACATTTTGACAAAATTTTCTATAGAAATAAAATTTTGGACAAAATTTTCTATAGAAATAAAATTTTGACAAAATTTTCTATAGAAATAAAATTTTGACAAAATTTTCAAATAAATACAATTTTAACAAAATTTTCTAAAGAAATAAAATATTTGACAAAATTTTTTATAGAAATAAAATTTTGAAAAAAATTTCTATAGAAATAAAATTTTGACAAAAATTCTATAGAAATAAATTTTTAAAAAAATTTTCTATAAAAATAAAATTTTGACAAAATTTTCTATAGAAATTATATTTTGACAAAATTTTCTATAGAAATAAAGTTTTGACAAAATTTTCTATAGAAATAAAATTTTGGACAAAATTGTTTATAGAAATAAAATTGATAAAATTTTCTATAGAAATATAATTTTGACAACATTTTCTATAGAAATAGAATTTTTATAAAATTGTCTATAGAAATAAAATTTTGACAAAATTTTCTATAAAATAACATTTTGACAAAATTTTCTATAGTAATAAAATTTTGGACAAAATTTTCTATAGAAATAAAATTTTGACAAAATTTTTATAGAAATAAAATTTTGACAAAATTGTCTATAGAAATATAATTTTGACAAAATTTTCTATAGAAATATAATTTTAACAAAATTTTGTATATAAATAAATTATTGACATTTTTTATAGAAATAAAATTTTGACAAAATTTTTTATAGAAATAACAATTTGACAAAATTGTCTATAGAAATATAATGTTGACATTTTCTATAGAAATAAAATTTTGACAAAATTTTCTATAGAAATAAAATTTTGACAACATTTTCTATGGAAATAAAATTTGACAAAATTTTCTATAGAAATAAAATGTTGACAAAATTTTTTATAGAAATAACATTTTGACAAAATTGTCTATAGATATATAATTTTGACAACATTTTCTATAGAAATAAAATTTTGACAACATTTTCTGTACAAACAAAATTTTGACAAAATTTTCTATAGTAATAAAATTTTGACAAAATTTTCTATAGAAATAAAATTTTGACAAAATTTTCTATAGAAATTAAATTTTGACAAAATTTTCTATAGAATTAATATTTTGATAAAATGTTCTATAGAAATAACATTTTGACATTTTTTCTAAAAACTAAATCTTCTATAGAAATCAAATTTTGACAATTTTTTTATAGAAATCAAATTTTGAATTTTGATTTAAGATTTTTTGATTTGGTAGTTTTATTTCTTTTTTGGAAAATTTTCTCTTTTGGAAGATTATTTTTGGCTCGAGTGGAAACCGTGGTTGTGTCTGCTACTCAGAGTGCTCAAGTTTGAAAACTTTCACCAAATTTTATTTAATGGTTCTTCAGTTAATTCCCTCATTGAAGATAAATAGTATAACCAATAGGAACAGACCTATTATCAAATAATATAAGCAATATCGTATTCTTCCATATTAAGAAAAAAATAAAAAAAAAACAAGAAATACACAAATTTTGATTTAATTTGATTTGATTTATTTATTACTCTGTAGGAGTCACATCGACTAACATTAAAAAACAGAGCTAACCAAGATTTTAATCCGGAAATTTAAACAATAAAAAATTTAAGGAAAAAGACTATGAATTGTATATGAAAATTGTATATGCAAATCTTAAATCAATTTTTAGCTAATTTTTATTTTAGATATTTTATTTTTCAATTACGTAGGTGTTGAATTCACTTATAAAGAATTATTTACCTATATTTCTATTTTGTCTCAATATTTTTGCAATATTCACAAAGATTTTAAAGCGGAAATTTAAACAATAAAATATATCAGAAAAATACAATTTATTTTATTTAAGAAAAAAAATAAATAGTATGCAAAATTTTTATGCCAAATTTAGACATATTTTTATTATTCAATTAAGTACATACTAAATTTAGTTGAAAAGAATTTTTACCTTTAAATCTCATTTGTCTCAATTTCTTTTAATATCCCCTAAAACCATATCCTGGATTTCAATTATAATTTTTGAATTAGCAACATCAAAAAATAAAATATTTTTTTCCTTTTATTCACAGATTTCTTTTTTTGATATGCTCTACTCCCTTTCCATATGCGATATGTGTGCCATCTATTATGGTCATGATTGACCAACCATGCATGTCTACTTGTTCAACTAAAACTTCTTACTAGCTTTAATAAAATAGATTTCTAGCAGCATAGTAGAATGACATTCACTCAGTAAATTAACTTTGGAATCAAGTGTATCAACACTGCAAACAAAGCATGAAAAGTTTCATAGTAAACATGAATAATTGCATAGAATAATTTGCTGAATGCAGGTAATGAAAATTTTTATGCTAAGTTCCCATAAATGAGAAATATATGTGTATAGGAGGCATATTATTATAAAATATTGCTTCGAAAATTAATAAAAAAAATCCATCCATACCAAATTTCAGTTAAATCGACAAAAAAAATTATGACAGAAGACAACGGTAACACTATAGGGGTGTAACTCGATTTATTTATTATAGAGAAATTTCTTTGCATACTTTCAGGCGGTACAAATGCCTACTTTATAACTCTATGGTTTGCATTAGTTCGTTAAATCACTTAACGCATGTTATTCGGAGACAACAATTTACGAAAATTATTGCACTAAAAAGGATTTAATTAAGAGGTGGCATAACATGGCAAAAAAGTGTCACAAAAATGTAAAAAGTATGATAGTTAGTGGCGCACCAAAATTGCCAACGCTTAGGTTAAGTTAGGTATAGTGGCAACCCATTATTCGATGAGAGATTCCGAGATGTGCTTTAAAAGAAATGTTTGTGGACCAACTTCCAATTTTTTTTTTTTGCTGGCATATAGGTCAGGTTAGGTTAGGTGACAGCCCGATGTATCAGGCCCACTTAGACTATTTAGCCCATTGTGATACCACAGTAGTGAACTTCTCTCTTATCACTGAGTGCTGCCCGATTCTATGGGACCTCCTTTTCATAGCCGAGTCCGAACGGCGTTCTATACTGCAGAGAAGCTTTGAAAGGCTCAGAAACACTCAGAAATGTTACCAGCATTACTTGGTCGAAACTGGTGTTGAACCCATGATCTTTTGTATGCAAGGCGGTCCATTACACCACGGTGACTCAACGCTTGAAAAATGTGGCAAATTTGCCACTAAAGTGCTCTTATATATGTATCCCAAGTAAAGCAAATCCTCTTAATCCTCACCGCAAATTCTTTCCACATATACAATTTTGCGCTTATATTATCACAAATTCTACCTTATTCCCCAATCACATTGTTTTGTTGTACCATTTTTACATGTCAATTAAATGAGATGAACTTCTGGGCCTTCTTCTGTTATTGCCATCGTAAAAAGCATCCAATTAAATAAATCCATGGACAATCAAAATTCACATCAGAATTCCCAGGAGTTTTGCCCCCTTGGACACACCTAACAACCATGCGTTCAGCATCAGTACACGGATGAAAAAGACTGTTTTTCATATGTTTGGCTATAAACATTATATGTTTGGAACACAAATTTTTAAACACAATATTTTTGAGTGCAAGCATATAATGTTCATAAACTAGCATAACATGTTTGGGACATATATGTTAATATGTTAGAACATATTATGTTTGGGACATAAAATGTTTGTAAATATAATATGTTTGGATGCAAACATATATTAATTTAGAAATAGTCTATAAACATATATGTGTTTAGTAGCTTGGAGCGCTATTTAACAGGGAGCGATATTGAATTAAGTTGGTGGTTGTTGCTTGTTATTACAAAATTAACATTTTATTTTTCCTTGGGCAATTGATCAGCTACTTCTTTGATCCTTACAAACTGTGTGGTCCGCTGTTCGAATCCCCGTCCGGCAAAAGGTAAAATTAAAATAAAAAAATCATACAATTGAATAATTTCTTCTACAATGTTTGTATTACAAAAAAAGGTGCTAAGAACTAAAAAATCTCGTGGAAGTGAGAAAGATGTGGGGGGAATATACAATTGGGCAGAAACAAAATTTTGAGCATTCAGGTCGAAAACCTATGTTGTTAGCACCTATATTACCTGTTTATTTTCATAATTCATTATGATTGTAAATATATAAATAAATAAATAAAATTTTGAGCACAATATTGTTTGGGAGAATTTTTTTAAGCATATAATATTTTTGGGTGCAAAATGCTTCCAAACATATTATATGTTCACATAATAACATATTGTTTTTTGGAAGACAACATTATTGAATTTGGATGCAAAAATACAAAATGTTTGGAAATTGACTACCCAAACATATATTGTTTAGACCAATATGCTTTCAAACATATTATATATTGGAAGAGATCAAACATATAAATGTTTGGGCAATAGCCAAAAATGTATATGCTTGAAGCAAAATATGTTTGGGAGTATATGTTACAGAAGCGATTTTTTGTGAGCGTGTAGAGTCTATCAACCACAGCAAATGGCTTTTGTAATGTACTGACACGTTTTGTTGGTTGCCAAAGTTAATGATGGAATTAGGCTTAATCACCTCGTAAAGGAGGCAAGTGTGGCCGATCACCATCTCTGGTGTATTTTATTAGCAAATAGAACGAATTTTGTTTTTGAATGAAACTAAATCAAATGCCAATGCCAAAACTTGCTGAAGGAAAAATACTTTCTCTAGAGAAACTTTGAATTCCCACGGGAATAGGGGGAAGAAAAATCGAAAGCTTTGCTTGGCAAAAAGCAATTGAAAACTGTCTCTGTTCTTGGTCACACAGGGTTAACATCATAGAACGCATAAATATGGAGGATAATAAGCAAGACCTACAACCCATGACCGTACGCCGGTACGCTGGTGAGTGCAGTGTGCACCATGTAATGATTAAAACAAGGAAATCACATTCAACCACCAAAATGTAATAACAAAAACAGAATATAACTACACCCACCAGATCCACCCCCTTCCGAATACGGCCATCATTTCGAATGGACGTGGACGTCACCATACAAACTAGTGCATCTAAACTACCTTTGTGGTGAATGTGTGAACATTTTCCGACAACCGTCTCCATAGACAAACGACATGTTAGCTAGCTAGCCAGCCATTCTGCCGCCTGGTTATGTCCATGAAAAACTTTTCTCGTCCAAAAAGGGGAAATAATCCTAAAACGTGTCAATAGCTGAGATAGCTGCTGTCATAAACATGCAACATGAACTTAACATAACCGGAAATAGACAACAATTGCAGAGGCATGACAGAATGAAAATTGTTCGGAACTGAAAGTGATTGAGAGCGCAAAAGAATGAATGAACTGACGAACGAACAAACAGAGAGGTCAGTTGAATACAACCGAATATTGTCATACAAAAAAAAACCATAAAAGATTTAACTGTGGAATTAATAAAATCACTTCAATCCAAATATTTGGATTGGAATTTAAAAAGAAAACTTCTAGGAAACCCAAAAATGTTGTAATTTTTTTTTACAGAAAAACACAAGAACTATCCAGAAAAAAATGTATCTATAGAAATAAAATTTTGAGAAAATTTTCTATAGAAATAAATTTATTTATTTGTATATTTACAATCATAATGAATTATGAAAATTAACAGGTAATATAGGTGCTAACAACATAGATTTTCTACCTATATAGAAATAAAATTTTGACACAATTTTCTATAGAAATAAAATTTTGAGAAAATTTTCTATAGAAATAAAATTTTGACAAAATTTTCTATAGAAATAAAATTTTGACAAAATTTTCTATAGAAATTAAATTTTGATACAATTTTTAATAGAAATAAAATTTTAACACAATTTTCTATTTTTTTTCTATAGAAATAAAATTTTTTATAGCAATAAAATTATGACAATTTTTTTATAGAAATAAAATTTGGAGAAAATTTTCTATATAAATAAAATTTTGACAAAATTTTTATAGAAATAAAATTTTTAGAAAAATTTTTATGGATATAAAATTTTGACAAAAATTTCTATAGAAATAACATTTTCTAAACAATTTTGAATTTGTGGCAAAATATTCTATAGAAATAAAATTTTGACAAAATTTTCTATAGAAATAAAATTTTGACAAAATATTTTATAGAAACTAAATATTGATAAAAATTTTCTTTAGAAATAAAATTTTGACAAAATTGTCTATAGAAAAAATTTTTTGAGAAAATTTTCTATAGAAATAAAACTTTGAGAATATTTTTTAAAGAAATAAAATTTTCAGAGAATTTTGAATAGAAATAAAATTTTGACAAAATTTTGTATAGAAATAAAAATTTGACAAAATTTTTTATAAAAATAACATTTTGAGAAAATTTTGTATAGAAATAAAAATTTGAGAAAATTTTATACAGAAATAAAAATTTGACAATATTTTCCATAGAAATAAAACTTTGACAAAATTTTCTATAGAAATAAAATTTTGACAAAATTGTCTATAGAAATAAATTTTTGACAAAATTTTCTATAGAGATAAAATTTTTGACAAAATTTTCTATAGTCATAAAAATTTTGACACAATGTTCTATAGAAATAAAATTGTGACAAAATATTCTATAGAAATAAGATTTTGACAAAATTTTCTATAGAAATAAAATTTTGACAAAATATTTTATAGAAATAAAATATTGATAAAATTTTCTTTAGAAATAAAAGTTTGACAAAATTGCCTATAGAAAAAAAATTTTTGAGAACATTTTCTATAGAAATAACATTGTGAGAAAATTTTCTACAGAAATAAAATTTTGAGAATATTTTTTATATAAATAATTTTGAGAAAATTTTGTAAAGAAATAAAAATTTGAGAAAATTTTGTATAGAAATAAAAATTTGACAAAATTTTCTATAGAAATAAAATTTTGACAAAATTTAGTGCTGACATAAAATTATGACAAAATTTAGTGTAGACATCAAATTGTGACAAAATATTCTATAGAAATAAAATTTTGCCAAAATATTCTATAGAAATAAAATTTTGACAAAATTGTCTATAGAAATAAAATTTTGACAAAATATTTTATAGAAATAAAATTTTGATAAAATTTTCGATAGAAATAAATTTTTGACAAAATTTTCTATAGAGATAAAATTTGGACAAATTTTCTATAGAAATAAAATTTTGACAAAATATTTTATAGAAATAAAATTTTGACAAAATTGTTTTTAGAAATAAAATGTTGAGAAATTTTTCTATAGAAATAAAATTTTGCCAAAATTTTATTTTAAATTTTTTTGGCAACATTTTGTATAGAAATAAAAATTTGACAAAATTTTCTATAGAAATAAAATTTTGAGAAAATTTTGTATAGAAATAAAAATTTGAGAAAATTTTGTACAGAAATAAAAATTTGACAATATTTTCTATAGAAATAAAACTTTGACACAATTTTCTATAGAAATAAAATTTTGACAATATTTTCTATAGAAATACAAATTTGACAATATTTTCTATAGAAATAAAACTTTGACAAAATTTTTTATAGAAATAAATATTTGACCACATTTTCTATAGAAATAAAATTTTGACAACATTTTCTATAGAAATAAAATTTTGAGAAAATTTTCTATAGAAATAAAATTTTGAGAAAAATTTCTATAGAAATAAAATTTGGACACAACATTTTCCATAGAAATAAAGATTTGACAAAATTTTCTATAGAAATAAAATTTTCAGAAAAATTTTTATAGAAATAAAATTTTGACAACATTTTCTATAGAAATAAAATGTTGACAACATTTTCTATAGAAATAACATTTTGACAAAATTTTCTATAGAAATAAAATTTTGACAAAATTCTCAAAGAAATCATTTTTTTAATTAGATTTTTTCCAAATTATGTTTGGTTATTTTTTGGCTCACATTGCAACCGCAGAAGCCACCGTGGTGCAATGGTTAGCATGCCCGCCTTGCATACACAAGGTCGTGGGTTCGATTCCTGCTTCGACCGAACACCAAAAAGTTTTTCAGCGGTGGATTATCCCACCTCAGTAATGCTGGTGACATTTCTGAGGGTTTCAAAGCTTCTCTAAGTGGTTTCACTGCAATGTGGAACGCCGTTCGGACTCGGCTATAAAAAGGAGGTCCCTTGTCATTGAGCTTAACATGGAATCGGGCAGCACTCAGTGATAAGAGAGAAGTTCACCAATGTGGTATCACAATGGACTGAATAGTCTAAGTGAGCCTGATACATCGGGCTGCCACCTAACCTAACCTAACCTAACCGCAGAAGCAGATCGATCAATTTGACTTCGCGAGCCAGGAATTGCAAGCCAATTGATTATCATGGTGAATGAGTGCGTTTTATCTTTCCCATATGGGTGCAAAATCGGGAAAATCCTCCCACCCGTGTTAAAAATATTTCCGTCCAGAAGTGGTTTACCATCAGCGATTAATACCACTAATAGGGCCCACTGCAGGCATTTAGGGGATGTAAAAAGCGGACGTTTCTAGAAAACCTCGAACGAATGAAGTATTCGTATAACTCAGAAACATTTAGTAAAATTGCTAAAGATATCCTTAATGCCATATTACATCTGTAGCCAAGCTGTCTACCGCAACTGTATGGCCATAATTTGTAATCAGCTCACCTCAAATCGAAATGTCGAGCGATTGTCTAGGAACAGTTCAATAATTGATGCTATTAGTGAGGAACCACTGCACTCATATTTCAAAATTTGTTGAAACTTTTAAATCATTTAGAAATTTCGTCTGGCTTAGAATAAATAGTTTGGCATTAATTCATAACTTTAATTAACATAATGATATTGGCCTAAACTAAAAACCATCAAACGTTTAAGTGAAGTGGAATTAGCAATGTCATCTGGTTTCTGATATTTAGTTTTGTCACTACATAATTATCCATGTTTTCCCATTTTCGCTTCCTTCGTTTCTTATTCCACTTTCAATTAGCCCCAAGACGTTTGCTGACTTTATTGATTAATGCTTCCAATTCCATTCTCTTTATTGACTTGTTGGATTTTTTTTCTATTTGTAAATTGTAATGCCTCCAGCGACAAACAATAATAAATTTGAAAGAAATAAGAAAAACCATTCAATCGAATTGTTTGAATTGCTCATTCTAGCTAGTGGGGAAGCCTAGCCTATGAATGAGAACAAAACATCATTTTGAACAAATAAATCAGTAGTAGTGCTCAAATATATAGCAAAATAGGTTCAGTGCTATATTGCGAGTTTAATACCGACTTTAAACTTACAGGTAAGAGTGTAGCTCAAAAAAAAAAAGCGAACCCTCTATGGCACTAAAGTGAATTTAATTATATTTTGGTTCATGGAATTATTATTATTTTGAGAAAGTTTCCTTGAATTTAATAATTTTTTATATACGTAAGTTAAAAGAACTAAAAAGGTGGAAAAATTATAAAATTTTACTAAATTCGTGTCTCCCACAAATTAGTTCAGAATTTCTTAATATTTGTAAATTTTTTCATTTTTTGTTCTGAGTGAAGACAAGACTTTTTAAAAACAAATGTGAAGTATTACTTTTCACATTTTTAAAAGATTAGTCGAATTTGGTCATCATCAAAATTAGTCAATTGGCCTGTTTTTTTGTCAATATGAAGAGTGATTGTTCATGGCCAATTGTTATGATTATCTTAGGTTCAATAAAAATTCATGCATGATTTTAAACAAATTTCTTCTATTTTTTCCAAAGATGTGCTATTTTTCTCAGCAGACCTGTTGCAGAGGATAATCCTACCCATAAACCTACATAGAATGACTTAGTGTTTTTATTTTTTTTTTTTACCGTTCTATAAAACCACTTTGTATTAAGCTAACACAAATACAGTACCACATCGAAATTGAAAAGTAAAACAGACGAAGAGAAGAAAACAAGAACAATTAGCATTTCTAAGACTTCATTCGTTCATTCATTTATTTACGCTTGCTCTACTATTGAATGTTGGTTGTTGGCTGCAGCAGCAACAGTAAAAAAAGAACAGGAAATTCATTGCCAACAAGGTGTGTCATCCTCAAAATCATTAATTGATTCACACACCATAGCAACTTGAGAACATCAACAAGCCTAGCTATAAAGAAACCGCAAAAAGCACCCACACACATTTAAACATAGACTGATGGCAACCCGGCTGTCGTAGGTGTGTGTATAAGGGACCGTGAAGGTGGCTGTTTGAGTTGAAAGAAGAAGAGCAAGAGAGAAAAACACAAAACCAACGTTGCATCACTGACTTCCGTTTCAGTTTAGCTACTACTATGCGTAGTTGTATCGAGGTGTATGAGTGAGGGCGCTATTTTAATTGGTTGTGTATGAGTATGCCGGTTATAGGGTTGCCATATGATTTTTCTCTAGATACAAACTAGGGGATTTTTTACTGTATATTGAAGAAGACACTGGACATGAAGAACATGAACGGTACACAAAAAAATATTTTATATTAATTATCTCTATTATAATTACATCCCAGCAAAAAAAATTTGGAAGTTCTTCCAAAGGCACAACTTTAAAAGCACTTCCAAAAGATGCACTCCCAATTATGTTCTTTATTTTAAATTCTCAGGAAGTTCTTTTAATTCAATTTTTTATAACATGTTTTTTTCATACTTTTGATGGGTAATTTTAACTGTTTTTGTTTCAAATAGGTTGCAAACAGAGTAAGAATTCATAAAATGATACAAATCATTTAAATTTTGTCGAAAAAAAATGCTAAATCCAATCTGAAAAAATTGTGCATTTTTGAAAATATTTGAAGTCAAACGTTTCCGACAAGCGTTATGATCCATTAAAAATTATAAAAAATTATAAAAATTATTTATTTGACAAAATATCACAGACTTTTTTAATTTACATCCAAAACATTGAATTCGGATCACACCTAAAGAAGTAATGCAAATTCAGTGCAACGGCTGTTGAAATGGAGGACTTCCGTCTTATGACAATCCCATGTTAAATTCATCGCTTCTGCGTCACTTCCGGATCCAAAAAGAACATTTTCATTACATTTTTGGCGACGCTTTTTTTGCTGGGATGTAATAATAAATGTTATTTGTTTTTATAAATTTATTTTAATTTGTAATTATAATAATTATTTTAATAATTAAATCAAATAAAATAATTTCCTACAAAAATTTATTTTTTTAAATAAAATTTTGACAAAATTTTCTACAGAAATGAAGTTTTGATAAAATTGTCTATATAAATACAATTTTGACGCAATTTTCTAAAGAAATAAAATATTGAGAAAGTTTTCTAAAGAAATAATATTTTGACAAACTTTTCTATAGAAATAAAATTTTGACAAACTTTTCTATAGAAATTTTGACAAAATTTTTTATACAAAACAAATTTATGACTAAATTTTCTATACCAAAAAAAAACAAATGATGATAAAATTCTCTATAGAAATGAAATTTTGACAAAATTTGCTATAGAAATAAAATTTTGACAAATTTCTCTATTGAAATAAAATTTTGACAAATTTCTCTTAAATAAAATGTTTGATAATTTTGACAAAATTTTCTAGAGAAATAAAAATTTTGACAAAACTTTCTAGAGAAATAAAAATTTTGACAGAATTATCTATAGAAATAGAATTTTGACCTAATTTTCCTAAAAAATAAAATGTTGACAATAGAAATAGAATATTCAGAAAATATTCTATGTAAATAAAATTTTGATAAAAATTTCAACAGAAATAAAATTTTGACAAAATTTTGTATAGAAAAAAATTTTGACAATATTTTTATTGAAATAAAATTTGACAAAAATTTTGTACAGAAATAAAATTTTGACAAAATTAAAATAAAATAAAATTTTGACAAAATTTTCTATAGAAATAAAATTTTGATAAAAATTTACACAGAAATAAATTTTGACAATATTTTCTATAGAAATAAAACTTTGACAAACTTCTCTACTGAAATAAAATTTTGACAAAATTTTGTATAGAAATAAAAGTTTGAGGAAATTTGACAAAAATTATGTCAAAATTCTCTATAGATATGAAATTTTGACAGAAATGTCTATATAAATAAATTTTTGACAAAATTTTAAAGAGAAATAAAAATTTTTACAGAATTATCTACAGAAATAGAATTTTAACAAAATTTTCCTAAAAAATAAAATGTTGACAAAATTTGCAATAGAAATAAAATATTCACAAAATATACTATGTAACTAAAATTTCGATAAAAATTTCAACAGAAATAAAATTTTGACAAAATTTTGTATAGAAAAAAATTTTTGACAATATTTTTTATTGAAATAAAATTTGACAAAATTTTCTACAGAAATAAAATTTCGACAAAATTTTTTATAAAAATAAAATTTTGACAAAATTTTCTATAGAAATAAAATTTTGATAAAAATGTATACAGAAATAATTTTTTTTGTTTTGTTATTGTTGGTTTTGTTCTTTAAGCATTGTTGTTGTTTTTTGATTTCAGCTTAAAACCATGCATTGACTAAACTACAAGTGTAGCTTAACTAACAAAGGAAAAGAAATTTTGACAAAATTTTCTATAGAAATAAAATTTTGACAAAATTTTCTATAGAAATAAAATGTTGACAAAATTTTCTATAGAAATAAAATTTTGACAAAATTTTCTATAAAAATAAAATTTTGACAAAATTTTCTATAGAAAAAAAATTTGACAAAATTTTCTATAGAAATAAAATGTTAACCAAAATTTTCTATAGAATTAAAATTTTGAAAAATTTCTCTACTGAAATAAAATTTTGACAAATTTCTCTTAAATAAAATTTTGACAAAATTTTCTAGAGAAATAAAAATTTTGACAAAATTTTCTAGAGAAATAAAAATTTTGACAAAATTTTCTAGAGAAATAAAAATTTTGACAGAATTATCTATAGAAATAGAATTTTGAAAAAATTTTCGTAAAAAATAAAATGTTGACAAAATTTTGCAATAGAAATAAAATATTCACAAATATAGAATAAATAAAATTTTAATAAAAATTTCTACAGAAATAAAATTTTGACAATATTTTCTATAGAAATAAAATTTTGACAAAATTTTTTATAGAAATAAAAGTTTGAGGAAAATTTCTATAGAAATAAAATTTTGACAAAATTTTGTATAGAAAAAAAATTGACAATATTTTTTATTGAAATAAAATTTGACAAAATTTTCTACAGAAATAAAATTTTTACAAATTTCTCTACTGAAATAAAATTTTGACAAAATTTTCTATAGAAATAAAAGTTTGAGGAAATTTTCTATAGAAGTAAAATTTTGACAAAATTTTCTAGAGATATAAAAGTTGTTGCAAAATTTTCTACAGAAATAAAATTTTGACAGAATAAAATAACAAAATAAAATGTTGACAAAATTTTCAATAGAAATAAAATATTCACAAAATTTTCTATGTAAATAAAATTTTGATAAAAATGTCCGCAGAAATAAAATTTTGACAAAATTTTGCATAGAAAAAAATGTTTGACAATATTTTGTCCAATTTTATTTCTATAGAAATAAAATTTTGATAAAAGTTTATACAGAAATAAAATTTTGACAAATTTCTCTACTGAAATAAAATTTTGACCAAATTTTAGTTTGAGGAAATTTTCTATAGAAGTAAAATTTTGACAAAATTTTATAGAGAAATAAGTATTTTTGCAAAATTTTCTACAGAAATAAAATTTTGACAGAATAAAATAACAAAATAAAATGTTGACAAAATTTTCAATAGAAATAAAATATTCACAAAATATTCTATGTAAATAAAGTTTTGATAAAAATTTCTGCAGAAATAAAATTTTGACAAAATTTTGCATAGAAAAAAATTGTTGACAATATTTTTTATAGAAATAAAATTCTACAGAAATAAAATTTTGACAAAATTATCTATAGAAATAGAATTTTGACAAAATTTTCCTAAAAAATAATATGTTGACAAAATTTTTTACAGAAATAAAATTTTGACAATATTTTCTATAGAAATAAAATTTTGACAAAATTTTCAATAGAAATAAAATTTTGACAAAATTTTCTTTAGAAATAAAATTTTCAGAAATTTTCTATAGAAATAAAATGTTGACGGAATTATAGAAATAAAATATTCAGAAAAATTTTTATAGAAATAAAATTTTGAGAAAATTTTCTATAGAAATAGAAATTTTTCTAAATTTTCTATCAATAAAAAAAGTTAAATTGCCGCTTTTAGGGGTGATAAAAAAATAATAAATAATCTTGTAAAATAAACAAATAAACCACCAAAAAATTTTATTAAACTTTGCAAAAGAAGATTTTCTTATTTGGTATTTTGTTTTTTTTGAAAAATTTTCTTCAAATTTTGGTAGATTACTTTTGGCTTAATATATGCTAACATCGACTAAAGAAATCGTTTAAGAATTATTCCTTTGAATATCTTAAGACCCCTACTGCCACTCCCAGCAAAATTTCTCATAACCAAATAAGCTTGGATGCAAGTTGGTTCAAAATTGGTAAGTAATTACTATTAAATGGAAATCTTGTTTCATTTCTCAAGGCCATGTATGTCCTGTGAGGAAAGTCCTCCGCAGAATTACCAAGAGCTGCGAGCAAACAATGCATTTTACGAGAAATAAGCAAAAAATGTGTTAACTACGAGGTAGTACTCATGCAAATCACATGTGTGGTAAACGAAACCGTTCGGTAATGGGTTAGCCATTATTCTCAAGCATACAGTATTGCTGGGGGTATGTCATAAATGCTCTTGGTAAGCAGTGTTTCACTCACAACTACTTACCCAGTTTTTGCGGTTCTGAGTATCCTCACTGTCATGGCAACTCTGTTTGCCAATTGCTGCAACAATGAATGAAATCCGCTATTGGCAACTTCAAATATCGTTTACAAATTACACCACAAAGTGGTAACGACAGCACACCATTCTATCGATGGGGTATTGAATGTCAGTTGTTATTGGAAATCTCACAAACATACTTTAAATATAAAGAGAAGATTTCGAATTACATATCAGAATGAAAGGTTGCACTGACAGCTCAATGAAAATCAAAAATTCCACACTATATCTATCAATTGCACGAATCTAAAACCGATGATAGAAATTGGTGGAGTGTTTTGGGTAAATGTTTCCAACCATTTGAAGAGTGATAAAGGAAAATCAATTATAACAAATTGATAAAATTGATGCTGTCAAAAGGAAAATATTATAAAGATTTTTTTTGTAGTCAAAAGGACAATTTAACAATAAATTGGGAAAAGCGAAAGATGAATGATTTCAAGACAATTTCATTTCTCTGAAATAAGATTTTAATAATCTCGGGAGCTCCTCGAATCACGCGATCCAAAAATTCGTGGACATGAAATCCCATCTTTTTATGGGTAGACCGTATAAGGTGACCATGGTACAATGTTTACCATCCCCGACTGGGAGCCACCGTGGTGCAATGGTTAGCATGCCCGCCTTGCATACACAAGGTTGTGGGTTCGATTCCTGCTTCGACCGAACACCAAAAAAGTTTTCCAGCGGTGGATTATCCCACCTCAGTAATGCTGGTGACATTTCTGAGGGTTTCAAAGCTTCTCTAAGTGGTTTCACTGTAAGGTGGAACACCGTTCGGAGTCGGCTATAAAAAGGAGGTCCCTTGTCATTGAGCTTAACATGGAATCGGGCAGCACTCAGTGATAAGAGAGAAGTTCACCAATGTGGTATCATAATGGACTGAATAGTCTAAGTGAGCCTGATACATCGGGCTGCCACCTAACCTAACCTATCCCCGACTTACTTGATCGACTCTATCCCAGCTTTATCTCATTTCGAAGGGCTTTAAAGTTTCTCCAAGTGCCTGGCAGTCTGGTACTTTAGACTCACTAATACATATACACTGCCAGAAAAAGTTTCGTAATATTAACGAAATTTGTCATTAAAATAAAATTGAGCAAACGCTCCAATGAAAGTTTTCTTTAATTTAATGAATTTTTGATTTAATAATGAAACTTTTCCTACTATTATTGAACATTTTCATTGTATTTGAGAAAAATGTTCATTATGTCAATGAAAAAGTTTCCTTGGCTCATTTTCAATGAGTTATATTATAATTTATACCCTAAACTTTGATCGTTTCAGTAGAGGATGTAAAAGATCTCTGGAATCTTATCCTTCTCGAAATTTTGAGCATGATGAAGCTTTCGAGGTAATGGGCAAACGTGAAACCATTCCAGAGTAAAAGAACTACTTAATGACCATACCATCCTCCTTTACCATTTCTTAGTACTTCGGTTAATTATTTTTTAATATTTTCTTAATTGGTTCTCTAATTAGTTCTGCTGAATAGAATTTTTATTGAGTGTTAAATAAAAGTCTCCACATATGAGGCGTCGAAATAACCATAATTTCATTTTGCCCAAAGGTTCATCAACAATCATCATTTCGAGACAATCAGCATCCATTATATGAACAAAATCGAGTTTATTGGAAACAAACTGATACCACTCTTCAAAAGACTAATGGGCATTAATTTTTTTCTTATATTTGTTTACCCCACGTCCTTTACAATAGGACAGATCTATAACATGCAATTACTAGAGGGTAAAGACAGACAACAGAATATTTTGTAAATATGAAAAACCAACAATGTATTTATTCTCTACCCATATGTCTCCATTATTGGACATAATGAAAAACGATGTTGATGATTTGGCATGGATTGGCGCATGGCATACGTTTCACTTCAAAACAATTATGATATGAATGGGGAATGGAACTGGTAAGCATTGGAAAAGGGATTCCATTGGTGCCATACCATGCAATATGATGGGATATAGTATTACAATTAGCAGATACTGCACAGAAAAAAAATTCCGTAGTTAAACTAACGCTGAATTTAACTTATTTTTATTGCAAAAAAAAATATTTGCAATAGTTAAATTTTATTATTTTTTTCTAAATTTTCTACAGCTTAATGAAATCTTAGTTTTTTTAAGTATGTCTCAAAAACTTTACGAACTAAATGTGGATAATTCCGAGAACTGCAGTTAAAAAGTACAACAGAGCATTAAAATTTCCTGGTTTTAACAACGCTTTGTGGAAATCTCAAAATGTGGAGTAAAATTTAGTTCAATTTTCGTGCGAGGTAGTTCATTCTTCCTATAAAACAGATCACTTTTTTCGGTGTCATTATATAAATTTTATTATTTACACTTTCAAAAAAAGTCAACCAAAATATTTATAGCCGCTTCAAATTTATTTTAGTTCAAGGAAAGAGATTTTTCTATTAAATTTTCCCAAATGTGAGGAAAATGTCTTTATTTTAATTATGTTTTGCTTACTTTAATCACAAGTACACAATGAGTAAAATGATCTAATTGTACTTGTTTTACTTCAAAAATATGAAATTTATTATTTTTGAATAAATCTTCTTCTTTTTGACAAAAGGTATTAACTTTTTTGTATCATGTTGCTATTAGTAAAATATTTTAATTAAACTTTTCTAAAATAAATTTAAATTTTCTTTCATGTGGCTTTATTTTTTGGGGCATATAAATGCACCTGTTTCTATTTTTTTTTTGTACATTTTATATATTTGTGAGAGAATGTATGTAACAGTTTTAATTTTCCTTAGACTTTATCCATAATCAATTTACACCTATACTCTAAACAATTCCACATTATATATATTCGACTACCATCCAAGCTGACCAGCCGTAGGTAAGCCATACTTTGATTGTCTGTACCATAGTTTGATGAGTGTTGTCTACTCTACTAAATATTAGGTTCAGTTGAATCGTAGTTGGCAACATTCATGAAATTATTGCATATAGGTGAGTATTAAGTTCGAGTTTAGCCGCTAATTTTCACTAAAGTGAAAACTAAATCAGTAAAAAAAAGTCATAAATTTATACATATTTGTTGCAGATTTCATTATAACTTGATGGGGAATATTCCAAAGCAAATTTTCACAAAGTTTGTATTCCTTAAAATGGATTATTAAAGAAAAGTAATCGTGAAAAAATTACGATTTTGGCGGCTAAACTCGAACTTAATACCCACCTTATCAGTCCGATTCTTTTATCGATTCATTTGCAATCAGCAGCAACAACGGCTGTACGATTGCGTGAGCTATCGCTGTGGTCGGAAAAAACCCGCAGCCACAATTCGGTCCTCAAAATAATGTCCAGCGTTACCACAATGAATTTTCATTTCGGACAACGACTTTTCCAAAATTGGACCAAAATTCCTACCAGCGGACCATTTTTTTTTTTTTCAAATTAAATTAATATAATTTAAAAGTTAAAACAATTTTAAAATTTTACTTCGATAGAATATTTTATTAAATTTTTATTTCTATTTAAAATTTCTATTTCTATTTATTTCTATAGAAACATTTGTCAAAATTTTATTTGTATAGAAAATTTTGTCAAAATTTTATTTCTGTAGAAAATTTTGTCAAAATTTGATTTCTGTAGAAAATTTTGTCAAAATTTTATTTCTTTAGGAAATTTTGTCAAAATTTTATTTCTCTAGGAAATTTTGCCAAAATTTTATTTCTATAGAAAATTTAGCTAATATTTTATTTCCATAGAAAAATTTTAGTTTTTTTTAAGAAAATTTGTCAATTGTTTATTTCTATAGAAAGTTATCACAAAATTTTATTTCTATATAATTTTGCATAATTTTGTATCTATATATTTTTTTTTTAATTTTGTATTTCCATACAAAATTTTATTTCTATAGAAAATTTTGTCAAAATTTTATTTCTTTAGGAAATTTTGTCAAAATTTTATTTCCATAAAAAGATTTTATTTCTTTAGAAAATTTGTCAATTTTTTTCTATAGAAAGTTATCACAAAATTGTATTTCTATATAATTTTTCCATAATTTTGTATCTATACAAATTTTTTTAACGTTTTGTATTTCCATACAAAATTTTATTTCCATAGAAAGATTTTATTTCTTTAGAAAATTTGTCAATTTTTTATTTCTATAGAAAGTTATCACAAAATTTTATTTCTATATAATTTTCGCATAATTTTGTATCTATACAAATTTTTTAAAGTTTTGTATTTCTATAGAAAATTAAAAAAAAAAAAATGATTTGACGAAAATGGACCAAAATCAACCAAATTCCATTTGGTCCGACCATCGGGCCAAATTTAAAAATTAATAATTTTTTTGGACCAATAGAGGATTACTCTCTAGCAAACCCGCTTTTTTTTGGGAGCCACCGTGGTGCAATGGTTAGCATGCCCGCCTTGCATACACAAGGTCGTGGGTTCGATTCCTGCTACGATCGAACACCAAAAAGTTTTTCAGCGGTGGATTATCCCACCTCAGTAATACTGGTGACATTTCTGAGGGTTTCAAAGCTTCTCTAAGTGGTTTCACTGGAATGTGGAACGCCGTTCGGACTCGGCTATAAAAAGGAGGTCCCTTGTCATTGAGCTTAACATGGAATCGGGCAGCACTCAGTGATAAGAGAGAAGTTCACCACTGTGGTATCACAATGGACTGAATAGTCTAAGTGAGCCTGATACATCGGGCTGCCACATAACCTAACCTAACCTAAACCCGCTTTTCGACAAAAGCGTTTCAAACAAAAAGTTTGAAA
Organism: Haematobia irritans; assembly: GCF_050003625.1. Taxonomy (NCBI): domain Eukaryota; kingdom Metazoa; phylum Arthropoda; class Insecta; order Diptera; family Muscidae; genus Haematobia; species Haematobia irritans. Next base: position 6,437,828 of record NC_134398.1, read on the forward strand.
CTCTATTGCCAACAGTGAGGCGTGGAGCACACAGACCTCGGGAAATACAAGTAATATAGATTTCTACACCGATGGCTCTAAATTGAATGGACAAGTGGGTTTCGGACTATATTCTAAAGACCTGGGGGCTAATCACGGGAACTTTTGATCGAAATCTAAATTTTTCGGATCACGGGAGTCGATATCGAGTTTTTTTGATCGACAATTTTTTCGATTGGTAAATTGCAATCGTAAAACATTTTTCACTTGTTTTTTGCATTGTTTTCGTCATATAGGAAGAGTAAATATATTAGTTTTAGTTCGAATTGTTGCCATTTTGTAGTAAATTTACATATAATGAACATATTTTGAATATTTAGGACTAATGCAACTCCAATAAAAGTTAAACAAAAAATGGTCATAGTCGAGTTCGGGAGCGAGTATCCTAGCTTGGCAAAGAACCATACATAAAGTGCACATGCTAGATCGATATCCAAGAGATTGTGATCAACCAATTACCGTACCATTCCGTGGCAGCATAACGCTTCTGGACCACCTTGTAAGAATAGTGAATTATGAAGGCTTCCACTCTCAAAAAGTTTTAAGACGGCAGACAATTATAAAGCGATAGAATTGACGTTGACATGCCACCAAAAATTATTTTCCATTTGAACGCCTCCTTCGTCAGCCGAAATCGTCCATTGAGCCTGCAAAAGGTGACTTTCTAACAGTGCACACCATTTGAAACCCATGTACTTACACCAATAACAATTTGCACTTTTATTCCTTATTTGTCGCCTAATTATTTTATATTCATCTCATCCACCAATTAGGAAGGAATTCGGAGGAATGTAAAAAGAGATATGGGTCCATAACATATAATGCAATACAATTTACTTTTTACTTTGAAATCTCCAAAAACATTATTTTTTTCTACATTCTACTTTGTGACGCTAACTTAATTTTGTCATTTCATTTTGTTCTGCTTCGTTTTTTGCTGTTGGCAGTGCTTGAGAAAATCAAATTTCGATCGAATCCCGTGATCCAAACTTTTAATCGTATCGACAATTTTTTCGATACGATTATGAATTCGATATCGAATGCCGTGATTAGCCCCCTGGAACTTAAAATAGCGATAAGATTACCTAATCAGGCTGAAATATTAGCAAGGCTGAGATGTATTGTTCCAAAAAATGTTGTCATTAATATATACTTAGACAGCCATTCTGCAATAAAATCCTTGGACTCTGTGTTCCTTAACTCGAAAACGGTCATCGACAGCCGCAAACCTCTCAATGAGATGGATGAGCTGTACAATATTCACCTAATATTAGTCTTGTGTCGTTCCGGAACGAACTAATTCCAATGACCAGGCGGACCTGGAAATGTTAACTTAAACAGTCTGCTAATGTTTTTGAAACAATCTGGTTGGCTCAACAGAAGAAAATAATCGAGTAGGTTCAGTGGTTAAAACCAGAAGTTCCCATATGTAATAGGTACTTTCAGTTAAATGTGGTATCACAATGGACTGAATAGTCTAAATGAGTCTGAAAATAACCTAACTTACAATCTCGATTTTTTTGAAATTTATGGCATGCCACCAATTGATAGTGCAAGAGAGAGTTTAAGCACTGGTTCCTTGATTTTGAGTGTGTACCAATGGAACAAGCGAAACACTGTACTACACCCGGTAAATGTGCTTCGAAATAGGCGAAAACTGTTGTATCGATCGCAAGGTGATAGAAAACTTGGAAAAGTTAAACTATCAAAAGTATGTACAATGGTGAATTAGTGGGCCATCTCAAAGCTGATTTTAAAAAGAAGCTCAACTTTGCGAAGAAGAAAGGCAGTTTCACCATGCGACATGCTGGTAGTTAGATATCAGCTTGGCACCTCCACGGAGGACTTTTTTGCATATGATAGATTTTATTTTGAGATTGGGAGTTGACCTCAAATGTATCTTGGAAAATGTTGCAATATATAATAGGGGGCCTCGTACTCCCCTCCTATCCGCTACGTCTCTGAACTTATCCCATATTCTCTTACTCCTCAGAGTTCCCTACATTTCACTCTAATATGTAACCCATGCACTATCATTTCGCATCAACGCACGAATAAAATTGAAAATAAAAACTAAAAAAAAAAAACATTGCACATAAAAATCACCATCAAAATCATCTGGAAATTGCACTCACTAAAAGCACACGAGCACGACTTACTCCGGCAAATGATTTGCATCTCGTTTGGAGTGTTTTTTTATGCCCTGTCATTTATCTCTTTTAATTTATATTGAATTGTTATATTTCTACGCTTATATTTATATTCATTCATACAACAGAAGAATAATCGAATTCGAATCACCACAATGGTTGACTGTGTACAAATGAAAATATGCTCAAATTAATTGAAATTCATAAATACGATCATATATGCATATCAGTAGACATCTGGACCATAGTTATTAATTGGATGCTGAAGCAAATATCCACAAACATATATGTAAATAAGAGTTCATCATATTTTATCAATCAATAAAGCCTTAAATTTATTACAAGAAGAGGTGTCACATTCAAGTGATTGTTATCTATGGAACATACTTCACAAAGATTTATCATGGTCAAGGTAAAATCAGTTATCTTGTTTTACCATAGAGATTTATTTATTTTGTTAAAAGACTCACTCACCAGTAGGGAATCGTGGATACTTCGATTTCTATGGAGATGTTTACATTTTAAAAATACCATCATCGCACAAGGAATATCTGATCACTCAGGTATCTTGTGTCTGAAGTGTTCAATGATTGGATTTGATCTGATATTTAGAACTTCAAAGTCTACCCCAAGTTCCTCACCTCCAAAATAGACTGTCCAATATCTCTCAAGGATATGGCCTAGCTGAGCAGTTCAATATTCACTTAATAAGAGTACCTGGTCAAAAGGAACTACAATCCGTTAGTCATACGGCGGTTTTGTTCTCTCCGAAGAAAAGGTTGCCCACATTCCTTAATTGTGTGAATTATTTCTCTGTTTCAGAACGCCTCGAGCGTCACCATAACGCTAATATTGACCCTGACCCAAGATTGACCCAGCGCCACTGACTCTCGCAGTCCACACAGAACGTCAACATGACATTTAATATCGACCCTGACCCCCCGAAAAAATAATATCGTTAGTCATACAACGGTGGTCCAATAAGAGCTTCGCCTTACCGCCTTGTCCAAAGTATTTTGAGATCAATTTTCTATGATGCAGCACTTTCACGTAAATATCTATGCCGAAATTTCAGCCAAATTGGAATCGTGCCGAAACGAAACAGTTTGCTCCGTCCTTTCTTCGATTTTAGCTGTTAGAAATCAAGCGAAATCAAACAGCTTGGGAGTGATGTGTACAATGATTCCTCTCTTTCGATCTCTACCCTTACAATGTTGTGACTCTTCCGTTTTTCATGAGCCACGCCCATCTGCCAAGAGAACAGAAATCCACATGCATACCAGCGATTGCAGATCGCAATATCCTAATTCTAGAGAGCTGAGCAAACGAAAAATCTATCAAGCTGAAGGATGGAGCATATGCTCACTCCAGACATCAAGCGAATATATGAGACCTGAACACCTCTTGACAGTATTTCTGTGCAATTTCCTAAAAGTGCATGAAGTATAAAATCTACTGGTATACAAGGGAACAGTGGATTGCATTCGGCGATCATGATCTGAAGGAGGCCAAGACTGATCATATATGTGATGGCCACAGTTTTCTTGGATTCGCAAGAATTGGATCCACATCGATTACCTGCAGGAGGGTAAAAAGATAGAAGACCTAGGCTATGCCAATTTATTAAGTAGATTCGACGCATAATAGAAAAATAATGTACCCTATTCTCCTGCTTTGTCTTCTATATAAGAACGAGGTCTTCGTTATCGTAGAGGACATTAATGAGGCTTACAAAAAAAGGGGATTTCCATATAATACAAAAATTAAAAATGGTTCAACTTCGGTTATTCAGTTCCATCGCGTCGAAGTCGTTCTTTCGATTAATCATCAAACAAAAGTTTAATGTGCTTCCACGTTGTAGCTCATCGTGTTTTGGTGCCAAGTGTACAAAAATCGACCATGGTCCATGCATGGGAGCCAACGTAGTGCAATGGTTAGCATGCCCGAACTCCAAAAAGTTTTTCAGCGGTGGATTATCCCACCTCAGTAATGCTGGTGACATTTCTAAGGGTTTCAAAGCTTCTCTAAGTGGTTTCACTGCAATGTGGAACGCCGTTCGGACTCGGCTATAAAAACGAGGTCCCTTGTCATTGAGCTTAACATGGAATCGGGCAGCATTCAGTGATAAGAGAGAAGTACACCAATGTGGTATCACAATGGACTGAATAGTCTAAGTGAGCCTGATACATCGGGCTGCCACCTAACCTAACCTAAGGTCGTGGGTTCGATTCCTGCTTCGACCGAACTCCAAAAAATTTTCAGCGGTGAATTATCGCACCTCAGTAATGCTGGTGACATTTCTGAGGGTTTCAAAGCTTCTCTAAGTGTTTTCACTGCAATGTGGAACGCCGTTCGGACTCGGAGGTCCCTTGTCATTGAGCTTAACATGGAATCGTGCAGCATTCAGTGATAAGAGAGAAGTTCACCAATGTGGTATCACAATGGACTAAATAGTCTAAGTGACTCTGATACATCGGGCTGCCACTAACCTAACATATGATGCATGCCACGAAATTAGAGACCCAATAACCAATTCTAGAAAACTGTGTAAAAGAGATATCCATCGAGTCGGAGGATGCAGAATTTGCTCATTCCGAATAACATGCGCAGAAATGAGAATATGCACGAGAGGGGACCATGCTCTGAAGAAGGTCAAGATTATCTCATCGGCCAGAAAAGGGAAGATTTCATGTAATCGGCAAAAAAGTAAAAAAAACCTGGACCACTCAAAATGATTAGGCCGATTCAACTTCTTCTTCCTTATTTTCAAATCCTTTATCCGGATATAAACGATCATACAATAAGTTAAACAAATATGTTAATAATTTCATTTCATAAACAGCACTCGATTTCTTATAGCTGAAATCATATTACATTCGTCCCGATAGCCTGTCCATTTTTGGATGTATCTCAGCCAGTTAAGTTCTCTCCTGCCTCTCCTCGTTGTATTTCTATTTTTCCCTTTATGATAGTTTGCAGAAATCTTCTCAAATACTCAATTTTCCGAGCTTTAATTTTTCGTAGCAATTGTCTATCCAAACTCATTCTTCTTAAAACTTCCTGGTTTGTTGCATGATCTGTCCAAGCAATCTTCAAAATTCTTCGGTACGCCTATATTCAAGTCTCTTCTCATCAGTATTTTTGATAGTCCACGCCACAACTGCGTAGAGTAGTACCGACCATATATAACATTTGTGGATTTGACACTGAATTGAGAAAAAGTTTTATTACGAGCTTCTGTCTTATTTTCCATATTCTTCTGAATTGACCGCGTGTGACTTTCTTTTGGTTCCCAATTTGAAAAACCAAAATCACTGAAATGAATAGGAGGTCATCGTTATCAAGGAGGCTGTTTTTGTGAGGCCTCGAATAATAAAAAAAACTGAATCAACGTTGTATCGAGTTAAAATTTTGAAAAATCGCCTGCATTCAATAACCTTTCGTTGTAGACCAAATACGACATTTTTCCGATTTTGTTCCATGAGTAATTAAATACACAAACTTAACTCGATATTTTTAAAAATTTGAATCGATGTGATTTATGGATCTATGGTATCACACTCACCAAATATTTGATCAAAATTAAGGTCAACATTTTTCCAGGAACATTTTGAAAATGTTTGAATATAGTTTCTGGAATAACAATCCTATCGTGGTATTATATTTTCTATAGGAGCTACAATTGTTTGTTAGTTGGATTTTGGAGACGTATTATTTTTTGATTTCTGTCCTATATTTGTCCATTGTAACTGGAATAAAACTTCTATCGTGATATTATATCTTTCTATGGGAGCTACAACTGTTTGTTGGTTTGAATGGCAACGAATTCTTTTTTGATTTCTGTCATATATTTGCCATAAGCCTAAATACAAATTATACTAAGGCACTAACCTCCGATTTTATAAATTCAGCACGTAGCAAATGCATTTTTTTTATTTGCCTCAAATGAGTGAGTTATTTTTTTAGTTTGGTATATCTCCTTTCTCTAAGTCTAGTTTTAATTGAACATTGAGCCTTCAAACCAGTGTTGCCAACTCCCCAAGGCCAAAAAGCACCAACAAAATGTTATAAATTCTAACATACCACCTTCCACAACAAAATCGAAAATTAAATGCTCTACTACTACTACTAAAAAAAAAAAAAAAAAAAAAAAAAAAAAAAAAACTTCTGAAGATGTATTATAGAACTTTTGTGAATTGAATTTCAAGAAGTTAAGGTGGGTATTAAGACCGAGTTTAGCCGCTAAAATATAAAATAGTCATTTTTCCACAATTACTTTTCTTTAATAAATCATTTTAAGGAATACAAACTTTGTGAAAATTTGCTTTTGGCTATTCCCCATCAATTTATAATAAAATTTGCAGCAAATATGCATAATTTTATGCCCATTTTTACTGAGACAGTTTTCACTTTAGCGGCAAAACTCAAACTTAGTACTCACCATTATGAACCGCTATTCAAGTATACACCTTGATCAGTTTTAATGCTTTCGTCCAATTCATTTTGATCAGTGATGTTTTTATACCCTCCACCATAGGATGGGGGTATATTAACTTTGTCATTCCGTTTGTAACACATCGAAATATTGCTCTAAGACCCCATAAAGTATATATATTCTGGGTCGTGGTGAAATTCTGAGTCGATCTAAGCATGTCCGTCCGTCCGTCCGTCTGTCCGTCTGTCCGTCCGTCCGTCTGTCCGTCTGTCCGGCTGTCCGTCCGTCTGTGGAAATCACGCTAACTTCCGAACGAAACAAGCTATCGACTTGAAACTTGGCACAAGTAGTTGTTATTGATGTAGGTCGGATGGTGTTGAAAATGGGCCATATCGGACCACGTTTACGTATAGCCCCCATATAAACCGATCCCCAAATTTGGCTTGGGGAGCCTCCCGGAGCAGCAAAATTCATCCGATCCGGTTGAAATTTGGTACGTGGTCTTAGTATACGGTCTCTAACAACCATGCAAAAATTGGTCCATATCGGTCCATAATTCAATATAGCCCCCATATAAACCGATCCCCAGATTTGTCCTCCGGAGCCTCTTGGAGGGGCAAAATTCACCCGATCCGGTTGAAATTTGGTACCTGATGTTGGTTTACGGCCTCTAATAACCGTGCAAAAATTCGTCCATATCGGTCCATAATTATATATAGCCCCCATATAAACCGATCCCCAGATTTGACCTCCGGAGCCTCTTGGAGGGGCAAAATTCACCCGATCCGGTTGAAATTTGGTACCTGATGTTGGTTTACGGCCTCTAATAACCGTGCAAAAATTGGTCCATATCGGTCCATAATTATATATAGTTCCCATATAAACCGTCCCCAGATTTGACGTCCGGAACCTCTTGGAGGAGCAAAAGTCATCCGATACGGTTGAAATTTGGTACATTTTGTCAATATATGGCCTCTAACAGCCATGTAAAAATTGGTCCATATCGGTCTTTAGTTATATATAGCCGATGACTTATTACACAAAAATTGGTCCATATCGCCAAAAATAATCTACCAAAACTTTATTTCCATAGAAAATTTTGTCAAATTTTATTACTATAGAAAGTTTTGTCAAAATTTCATTTCTATAGAAAGTTTTGTCAAAAGTTTATTTCTATACAAATGTTTGTCAAAATTTTATTTCCATAGAAAATTTTGTCAAAATTTTATTTCTATAGAAAATTTTGTAATCTACCAAAACTTTATTTCCATAGAAAATTTTGTCAAATTTTATTACTATAGAAAGTTTTGTTAAAATTTCATTTCTATAGAAGGTTTTGTCAAAAGTTTATTTCTATAGAAATGTTTGTCAAAATTTTATTTCTATAGAAAATTTTGTAAAAAATTTATTTCTGTAGAAAATTTTGTCAACATTTTATTTCTATACAAAATTTTGTCAACATTTTATTTCTATAGAAATTTTTGTCAAAATTGTATTGCTATAGAAAATTTTGTCAACATTTTACTTCCATAGAAAATTTTGTCAACATTTTATTTCTATAGAAAATTTAGTCAAAATTTTATTTCTATAGAAAATTTTGTCAAACTAGATTATATACGTATTTAATCGGCCTTTTTTTGTTTAATATATACCCCGTATGGGCTAACTTACAATTTAGAAGACAGTGTTAAAAAGGTTTACGATACCTTGCCATCGGCAAGTGTTATCGCAACCCAAGTAATTCGATTGTGGATGACAGCCTTTAGTAGAAGTTCCTACGCAATCCATGGTGGAGGGTACATAAGATTCGGCCTGGCCGAACTTACGGCCGTATATACTTGTTTAACTTTCAAAATATTAATATATGGAAGGAGTCTATTGCTTATTTCAGTTGTGCGTGCTTTTGTGAATTTAATACAAACGTTTTTAATGACATCTTTACCAAATTCAAAAATTCGGCATTCATCGCTCTACTTTCCTAGAGAATACACTAAATAACAATATTAATTAAAAAATAATCAATACCAACTTCATAACAATCAAATTCTATATTTGGCAATAAATTTGAGTTTCTTCGACTCTTGAAAGTCTAGTCAAAATTTTTGTATCAATTAAACTTAATACTGTTCAAAATAAAAAAAGCACCAAAAGCACCAAAAGCACTAAATGAAAATGCCAGAAAGCACCAAGTTGGTGCTTTTTTTGAAAAGGCACTAAAAATGCAATTTGGTGCTTTTTAGAAATCAAAAAGCACTAAATTTGGTGCTAATAGCACCAAATTGGCAACACTGCTTCAAACTTATGGTGGAGGCAATAAAAGCTCCAACGCGGCGAAGTTTTTAATTAGTTATTTAGTTATTATTTATTATAATTTGAAAAACTATAATAAACATTAAAGCCCTAGCTAAAAAGGTTATTGATTTTAGTTTTTAATTATTTTGAAAAATAAGGCCAATTCAATTTTCAATCAACAAAATCATCCGTAATCCAATTATCATATCTCTGTTTTTTTAATCTGGCAAACTTTTTCATTTCCTCAACTTAACTGTCTATATCATGTAGAACAACTATGGAACGTATATGGTAAGCAACCAAGCATATCACCACATTTCCCAAGACTTACTTGCAAGATGAATACTCGTAAATGTTATAATGAAATCATTTTGGTTTTTGTTTCACTTTTTTTGTGATTCGTGGAAGTTCTTTTTTCCTCCAAATTAAAAACAAGAAATTAAAACCTTCCCAAATATGTTTAACTGGTTTCTTTTTGTGCTTAACCATATTAAAAAAAAACACAGATATTTAGTTCATGTTCAACTGTGGTAGAAGGTTAAAGTGTTAATAAATGTATAAAACCAAAAAAAAATTGAAATTACAATGAGTCAGAGTTTTTTTTTTTTTTGTTAGATATAATAAGAAAATGGAGTTCTATATTGTTCGGGAGCTAATTAACATACCATTTTTTTATAAAAAAAATATATATATTATTATTGTAGAATTATTGAGGTTTTACATACTTGCTCACTAAAAAACTCTTAGTAATACCAAACGAGCGAAAAATACTTGTTACCTAAAATACCTTTCTGTATACAAAAGATTTTGTCTTAAATCTCATTTCTTAGCAAAAAAAATATATTTAGCTTAGCTTCAAAATCCTTTTTTCACTCAGTTATTCATTATAATAAAGAGAGAAAATATAATATCCCATTTATAGTATATATTTATTATTAAAACTTTTCTTTTTCCCAACAAAAAAAAAATAAATAAATTTAGTTACGAAATTGCTTTTCATGACATAAAAATCCAATAAGGATTACAAAAATAGCTGTACTCAAGCATGACTACAACAGTCCATCACAAAGTCAATTTGGGTTAAACCTTTACAATGTTTATTTGGGTGGCAAGGTGAAATGAGTGAGTTGGGGAAGAGAGATAGAGAGAATGGAATTCAAAATGAAGAGGGTCATTACACATTTGACACAAACAAGAAATTTTCATCAAAACATAAGTCGGCAGCTAGTGACAATTTTCTTAGCATTACCCTCTCTCTGTCTCATTTGACAATTGTCCTTTTGCAACAAAAACAAAAATCAAAATGTGAAAAACAAACAAGAAGAGAGTGGAAAAAGCATTGGATATTCACACAATATGAATAAATAAATGTATGTATGTATGTAGGAGGAATAAATATTAATAATAATGTAGCAGAAAGTATAATGTAATACAAAGTATTTTTGGCACTAAAGAATAAATCAGCCAACGACTCACTCAGGAGGAAAAATCGATTTTTGCCATATTCCCTCTCTCTCCCGGTCTTTCCCACTAAAAGCAAAAAAAAAAAAAAACAAAAATATATCATGAACGTTTACTTCAAAAGGGGAGTAGTAGTAGTACGAGTGGAGAGCCAAATAAAACAATGAGAACACACAAACACACGCTCTCTCGTGTACATTTGATTGTAACAGGGATGTGACATGGAAATAGGGAAGTTTCGACGATAAAAGTTTAACGTCTTTGGGAATTGATATTTTAATGAAGGATATGAAACTCACATGAAGAATAACTATTTTAGATTATATTCACATACAAATAGAAAATCTATGATCAAAGGTCAATAATGACAGCCAGATTTAAGGAAATTTAAGAATCAAAGCAATGGTGATCAGAGAATGAACACGCAGAGAAGGAATTTGATTTTTGCTGCAAACACAAAATGGTTGTCGAAATCAGAAGTTTTGCTTTGTCGTTAAAGTTGCCACCAAAGTTGTTTGGAGACAAGCATGCAACGGGTACCATGACCAACAATTTGTTTGTCTTTAAAGGGACTACTTTACCAAGAAAAGAAAACTTCTTTGATCAAAATTTTTGTTTCAGAGGAAAGACTTTTAGTTGTGCACTGTAAAACAAAAGTACAAAATAACAATAAAATTAGCAATTATAATAAAATAGTGAAGAAAAATAAGCTTGAAAATTTTTGATTTTCAACTATAAAACACGAACTAAATAATGGGCCAATTAATTTTTATTTAAAATTGGTGATTGATACTATCATTTCTGTGATTGAAGACATTTCAATTAAAAATTAATTGGATCAATATATTTGTAGATTGAAAATATATTTTTTTGTGTGTAGTACAATCCATAAATATTTAGACATAAAAAAAAACAAAAATTTCAGAAATGTGGCGAATTTCTTTTCAACATAGTATTTTCGAAAATTCATTTTGTTTTTTTAAAGCGCTGCCACGTTTGTCTGCATTTTTTTTTAAGAAAATGTTTACCGTCAAAAGAAAAATGGATATGTTAGCCTCTTTCATATACGAAAGGGGTATATGTAAACATATTAACGCTAAAAGAGTAAAAAGTGTACCTTTTTCGGCGGCTGGGCCACTATTTCTTCAATATATTCTCGAACTGACCGAATATTTCTTTGCCATATTGGCGACTTTTTTACTCGATAAGAGCCAGTGACCCAATTTATTTGTTTGATGAAAAAATTCTTGGAATCGATTAAAATTTTAATTATACAATTTTAAATGAAATAAAATTTAATTGATTTATATAGGGATATTTTTTAAGTGTGAAAAAGTTATAAGATTTTCAGAAATGTGTATTTCTGAAAACATATATAGGCAGTGTTCAACTAAAACTATAATTGACCAGAAAAACCAACTCCCGCGTTATAGTCAATACTTTCGATGATATTAAAATTTACAAAACAAAATATTTATAGCATACGCATAGTATAAGCGACTTTTTTATATCTGATATTGGCATCCCTATCCGACCAGAGAATAGGGAGTAGCGCGCGCCCTTTAATATCAATATTGTGTAGTTGTAGAGAAAAATCTCATGTTCATGCAAAAAAAAATGAAAATAATAATACTTCATGAAAAATGCTATTTAAATCTGTCAAAAAGGAAAAAAATACAAAACAATCAAGAAAAATGAAACCCACCTTGTATCAAGATGGAGGGATTTTCTTGTCTTCTCACGAAAATGGAGGAAAATTTCTGATTGGAAAAGTCCACAGGAGAATAGTGCTGAGAGTGGAGTTGTAAATCCGTTACGCTAAAAGCGGGTAGTATTTTCGTTTTTATTTTTTACACTTTAAAATTGATCCGTATGGCATGTGGATTGTTACATTGCCATCATCACATCGACACACTTGATTTTTTATTTCAGGAATTAGTAGAAACTTTAATTTTCTTGAAATCTTTTTTTTATATTTCATGGATTACACAATATATGTATGTCGAAAAAACGATAATTTAAAACACCACAAGAAAAGCTTTTAAATGTAAAATATTTGGATATTTATGAACCTTAACACATAACGATTATATCTAATTTGAAATGAGATATATGAAATATTTTTCCACACTCAATTTATCGTAAATTTTTGTTTTCTCTAGCACACTCTTCTTTTTTGCATAAATTTCCTTTACTGCAACCAAATTAGCCAAATTTATATTTCTTGTTCTTGATTTGCTAAAATCATATGCTCCAAGGACCCCATCGTGTGTGTCATACCGACAACAACAAATACCGTTTTGTATTATAGCTTACACGATGACGACGCCAATGACAACAAACTTCACATCTCAACCGCAAAACAACAACTGTGACTAGACTTTTTAGCTTGTCTTTACTATTTTAAGTTGCCTTCATCTGACGTCTCGTCTCGTATCGTTGCATTGAAGTGTAAATGAGAGAAGATTGAGGTGAGCAAGCGCGAAAATTATAAGAAAGATTTCTCAGGCGACTTATATTAAAAGAGATATTGTCTCGCAAACACATTTTCAAAGGGCTTGATATAGAATTGAGATTTGAAGCAAATTATAAATGAAATAGCATTTTACTATCGTGTATTACATTCCGCCAATCGTAAGTTTGAAAGTAAATAGTTTGTTGGAAAGAAAAGCATAGATTTTTTTGTGAAAAACGTCGGCGTCATTTACAGAATGGAATAACAAGATAGGGCATTCCTGTAATTCGTACGAAAACATTATAAAGAAAAGTCATCACTCGAAATGGAATCGATTTAGGTTTTTTTCTGTTTTTGAAGGTTTTCGTGTATATGTTATGAAAAACATTGATTATTGAAAATGAGTATACAAAATATGAAGTAACTGAAGAACCCACATCATTTTTTTTTTTTGTTTGAAATTAGAAAGAAAAATTTCGTATGAGATAGGGCAACCGGGCATTAATAATAACTAACTTAAAAAATCGACTGAGATTTTTGTTACAGCCAAAACAAAAATTTTGTAACGTTATTTTTTTTTCATTTATTTGCTCAATTTTGTAAATTGAAGCCAAACGCTATAAATCTTTAAAGTATCCCAACAAACACAAGGATGAGCATTTTCCATAGGTAACGCTATATCAATTTGATAGTGAATCCCATCTTCAACATTAATTCAAATGGCCTTGCAAATTGCTTGCTTTCAACAAAGTTTCCAATAGGTTTGAAGTAGGCTGTCCATTACATCTTTGTGTTCGTATCTTTTTGTTCACTCCCTTTTTTTTGGTGCCGTATTTTTATGTCCAACAATGCTCTTTATGTACTCTATTTCAAAAAAAAAATCCTAGATTGATGCAATTTTATTTATTTCGTAGGAATTCGCCACAATTGTTCGCCACTAATTGTTTACTGGGTTAAATCTGTTGACAAATTAAAGGTCGGAACACAATTGCGACATTTCGACGTACTGCGTAAAAATTAGAAATAAATGTAATTGAACGTACGACGTAAATACGCCAATAGGTTGCCGTCGTCAATTGTGGGTGAGATCATAGGAACATGTGTGTTTTATTTTTGACAGCGTATTTTTGAATTTATTTTGTTTATTTTATAAGAAAATGTGATTCTTTTTGTTTTTTATTGTTTTATTATATATTTATTTCGTTGTTTCTATCATTAGAAACTTTTATTATTTTAATTTTAACATCAATAAAATTATTAATTATTTAATAAAGATTTTTTTAGTTAAAATGTTCTCTTTTTTTTAAGCGAAAGTTCTCTTTTGAAAATTATCCATATGGAAACCCTAGTTTGAAGCATTAAAATGAAATTTAGTTTGAAAAGTTGTTGCTAATATGTTGAGAAATTGTTGCTAACGTGTTGAATTCTACTATTGAGGGTAATGTCTGTTTTTTGTTGAGAACGCGATTTTCTCAACAATTTCTCAAATTGAATTCTAATATAATTCTTTAAAAAATGTTTGAAAACGTATTGAATATAAGCATTTCTCCAATGCTTGTGTTTATTGGGATGGGATTTGCCTGAAAAAATTGAATAGCGACATTATTGTACAAATAAAAGTATAATGCAAACGGTGCATTGTATACAAACCAGAAATGCATGCTTCAGCCTCAAGTCTTTTATATTACAATTCTAAATAAATGAAATGTAATGTGAGACCTCTTCATAATACAAATGCCTCTTGAGCTCGCGCTCACAAACTACAGACGAAAAGTAACAGTAATAAAACAAAACTGAAGTTTTGACTCTCATCTCATTGAATGAAAAACACGAGCAGTAGCAACAACAATTAACATAACAACTCCAAAACAAACAACAACTCTTGACATGATGAAGGCAAAGTTTCAAAGCACTCTCGTTTTGCAATGAATTACGTTACGTATTACTACTACTATTCAAACTAACAGCACAATTACTGCAACAACAACAAAGTCAAATAATTTCTTCTCTCGTGTACGCATGCCAAAATCAAATAAGCTCTCCATATCTTCATATCTCCTCATTTGTGCTACATAAAAAAATATGAAAGAAGAAAATCAAAATTATGTTTCATTTAACTCATCGTATTTGCGTTTAAAGGAAAACTCATCCAAAACTAGCAAGGAATGGAAATATAAAACCGGGAAATTCATTACACGTTACATTTATTTACATATTATGAAATGGCTGACTTTATTTCTATTTAACAGCGGTGTGCTTCTTGATATCGAGAGGTGGTAAATGACGTAAGTAATTGCAATAGCAGGGTGTACCTCATAGCGGTTAACCAATTGTAGAAAATTGAAAGCAGGTCACTGTATTTTCTACAAGAATACAGCTTATACTTGTGAAATAACGCATCAGAAATTTTAATGGCGAAAACCCTGTGTGGGTCTCTAGTCAAAATTTCTTTTGAGTGTCGATAATATGGTTCTACCATATGCTTTTATGAGCCGAAAAAGTAAAGACATTATTATATATGTACATTGCCAAACAACCTTTAAGTCATTAGCTATAGTAATATATTATATATGTTTAAAACAACTATTTATAATTGAAATGATCAATTATAACATAAGAATTTCAAAGTTTGTTTCGTAAAGCAACTCTCCTGGATATTTCTCAATGAGCGCCACAGTAACGGAAGAAATATTTCTTACCGGTTGGCACATACTTAACCCTCTAATGCCCCAAATTTTTTGCCAGCTGATTTTATATTTAATGTTAACGATACAAAAGCAAGAAAGCTGAACAAGAAAAATGTATATGGTAAAATTCAGTATATGCTGCAAAGCCTTATGAACAGTTTTAACTAAGTTTTCTTGTTATATTACCCATTTTTGTTGTCTTAAGGTGTGTTTACTAAAAGCTTCCTGATTTAATGAAGCCCGCCTCAAGGCGGGATTGGGCATTAGAGGGTTGTGTACAACATAAATAACATAGTAACCCAACGTTGCAATAACAAATGTTTCTTCAAACCTCCTTATCAACACGATTTCATTCGAAGTTCAAGCGTCTGGATTAAGTTGTCCTCTGTTCTATATAAATTAAATAATTTTTCTGGATAACCTTTTCGTGGACAATACAATAGTTAACAACTCGCAAAACAACGGTAATCGCAATCTGCGCTGCCAATATGCAACATAAGCCAAAATGATGTTGCCAATCAAATTAAACGACAATTAGAGAGGAGTATGGCAACCCAATGGAATTTGTTTTCAGCGTTACTCAACAGAGAAATAAATAACGGTTATTGCAAAGTGCATTGCCAAACTACAACTTAAGATAATATTGCCAATCAAAATAAATTGGCAATTAGAGTAGACAATGGCCGTTAAAAACAAATATTTTATGACAAAACGTCAAATAAATATATGACAAGAATATGCAAAATTGTTTGCTTTGTATGAGTAGTTTTCTAATGATACAAAAAAAGGCAATACCAGGTATCATACATGCAAATACCAGATATCAATATATGCAAGTGAAACATGGTAACCCAACAACCGTTACCATAGCAAAACACAAAATAACAACGCCACTTATTATCAACCACTGACCACATTTTACCATGTCTGATACATTGGAAGCGTCAAAAAGTGAAACAATCCAAGATATTGCTTTGAAATTAGCCGAAGAACAATTAAAACAATTGCAAATTGATAATGGGCCCCGTGAGCGAACGGTATTTGTCCTAGGATCAAAAGGTGTTGGCAAGACAACTGCTATAAACGCATTTTTCGATCGGGAGGAAGCACCACGACCCACATTAGCTTTGGATTATTCATATGGCCGGAAAACAGGACCCGTTCAAAAGCACATTTGTCACATGTGGGAGTTAGGTTCAGTGGAAAAATCAGAGGAATTGATTTGTGTACCCCTAAAGAGTCATGGAGTCGAAAATATGGCATGTGTAATAATGGTGGATTTATCACAGCCCCAGAGATTGTGGTCCGACTTGATGGGTGCATACAAAGTCCTTAGAGATTACAGCGATAAATTATTGTCACATGATGAAAATTGTGAGAAATTTTTTGAAAAAACCAAGGAACGTATAAAGAAGGATCACATGGATTTGGCTACATTAGATCTGATGCCATTCCCTGTGGTTATTGTTGGTGCAAAGTATGATTTGTTCATAAGTTGTGGTAAGTTCATAAAACGGATGGAATTTTTTTTTTTATTCCGCTAACCAATTCATCTTTCAAATTCCGTCGACGCATATAGCACATAAAGCTATTTCTACAAACGGTGGTGTAAAGATAATATGGTCGAATCCTGTTGTTGTAAGAGGTTTTAATGAAGTTTCATCCATTTTGTTCTATGCTTTGGTAGTTCAATTAGTGGCCAGATCAAGGAACTCTGCGGCAAGGTGTGTCCAGAGTGATCTGGTGGTGAGACGGGTAGGCTTAGCTGGGCAAGCGAAAAGGTGACGAGTGCTCTTGGTTACAGATGGGACACACGTCAGCTACGCTGCTATCAATCACTGATAAGTAGGAATTGAGGCGGTTGCACTTGCCTGATTTTAGTTGGGCCAAAACTGTCCTGGTCTGCCGAGGAGGTCTCTCTCCTCCGGTGCTATGGGCGGTGGTCGAGCTCCGAGAACATGATTAACCTTGTAGCTTCTCACCGCTGTCGGATCCTGTAATTGTTGTTTTAGCAGCATGAAGTATCTGATGTGATAATCTTTAAGCCAATGTTGACTTCAGTGCGGCTTCGACGCAGCCGATTATTATAGGACATCAGTGATTATCCGGACTTAGATTAACAGTTGTTTTGTTAAAGGATGAAAGGCAAACCTGCTTGCCTTTAGTTTAGTATTGCCACTAACCCACATGGCACATTTTCCAAAAAA